>NC_088360.1:22433356-22440856 GCF_034508935.2 Berghia stephanieae | reverse complement strand
GACGTCAACTTCGATCTATCTATGCAGTGTGTTACTGATGCTTGGATTGGGTGGGAGCAATGCAATAGTCTGTAAATGTGACCCCTCGCCTCAAAACGGTATTAAGTCGGGATGATTAAGATGCTGAAAATTGAATTTGTAGCTAGAAATATCAGACTTGGGTTGAGTTTATAAACTTGATTGAGGAAAAAAAATATCATATTTCAGATTGCTGAATACCAGTCATTCTTAATTTTGTCCAGTTTACCTTTAATTTGACTTTTTAGCATCTGGATCATCCCGACATAATACCGTTTTGAGACGTTGGGTCACAAATTGTTATGGGTGGGAGGAATGTGTATCTCAGGTCTTCAAGAGGTTGACCTTCAATCATATCGATAGAATAACCTTGACGTCACTCAAGTCTTTGTTATTGTTTTTTTGCCATCCGCGTTTATGAGTAATTCTCACTAAACTGTATTAACCAGACGATAAACGTTCAAGGTGACACATAGTTTTGTGTGTTGTACCGTTAAACTTCCGGATGGCGATCTTGTGAGCTTCTTAGCCAAGCGCATTCTATCTATAAACATTCATGGTTACACAAACGTTTGTGTGCTGGTCCGTTATACTTCCGGATGGCAATCTTGTGAGCTTCTTAGCCAAGCTCATTCTATCTATAAACATTCATGGTTACACAAACGTTTGTGTGCTGGTCCGCTATACTTCCGGATGGCAATCTTGTGAGCTCAAGCGCATACTATCTATAGTGTGTTACTGTGCATTGATATGATAGCAAAAGAGACACGAAGGAGACGAGTCCTTTGTGGTTTTATTGACCTGTAATCAGGAGGAATTGAAAAGATTGTACTTACGGGTAAAGTTAAATAAATAATAAATAAATTGAGCTTTTATATAGCGCAATATCCACTAAACGTGCTCAAAGCGCTTTACAAGGTTTTCCCTGGTCAACAGCAACATTTAGCATGAAGGTCCCTCCGATCCGAAAGCGCGTGTAATATCACTAGACCACATAGCCGCACAGTTGCTGGGAAGAAAAGAAGAGGGAGACAGAGGATAGATTACATTGACAATCTGAACGGATGGATTGGTGGAGGAGGAACAGGAATCGAGCTATTGAGAAGATCTGAGGACAGGACATGATCGCCGATGTCCGCAACGATGAATTGAATCAGGAGATCTGAGGTTCGTTTCCCAGTCCAGGACGACTGATTTTTGGGGATGATTTCTTTTTCTTTCATTTTTCTTTCTTGCTTTATCTGGCATTGTTTCATACAGACTATCTGTGACCCAACGTCTCAAAACGGTATTATGTCGGGATGAACCAGATGCTAAAAAGTCAAATTAAAGTTAAATTGGACAAAATTATGAATGACTGGTATTCAGCAACCTGAAATATGATATTCATTCTTCTCAATAAAGTTTATAAACTCAACACAAGTCTGATATTTCTGGCTACAAATTCAATTTTCAGCATCTTAATCATCCCGACTTAATACCGTTTTGAGGCGAGGGGTCACATTTCAGATCTTTATCTGACACAAGAGCCTGCTCCATAATTTGTCAATGTGATTTACCCACGATGTATTACTCCGCCGAAAGACAGGGACCAATGGAGAAAATAGTGCGAACACTACTTATTTTGTGACGGCGTGGCGGAAACTATAGTCGTTCTTCTCAGTAGTGGCGTCAGTGTGGTCTAGTGGTGTGACAATCGCCTTAGGATCGGGAGGTCCTTGGTTCGACTCCTGTTCTTGTGACGCATGCCGTTAACAGCGTTGTCTCTGTCCTAAAAAAAATTGTAATATCGCCTAACAGGCGTCACGCCTCTTCCTGCATGTTAAGTGTTGCTGTTGGTTAGGAACCCTTTGTAAAGAGCTTTGAGCACGTCTAGTGGATATTGCGCTGTAAATAAGCTCAAGTTGGATGATGCGCTACTTAAAGCTTAAGTTTTTTAACCATTTTTTTTCTTCTTGTTGATTTTTTAAATTATTTATTTTCTTTCGTTTTTTGTTTATTATTTAAAACTCATAGCCTTCGATCTGCTTGTTTTTTGTTTGTTTGTTTTTTTATTCTAAAAGTAACGTTTTATGTCTTCGTTGTTTTTGTTTTTGTTTTTTTGTTGTTGTTGTTGTTGTTGTTGGCTGAAGAAGGGTTTTGAGCCCGAGACGATCCGTGTTTGGTATTTTGTTGTTTGTTGAGGCTGTTCTATTCATGTTTGTTTATCACTTGGCACAGTCATTATAATAACGCTCCAAGCCCTTAACTAAATCTGTTTCAAATAAATTCACAATTTTTTTAAAAAGTTAAAAAAAACAACTTTCCTTCAGTTATCCAGAAAATAATTTCCATAGATCATTCGTTCAGTCATGCGTAAACACGTGGTTGTCATGACAACGATAGAAAACAAAAAAAACAAACAAAAAACCAACTTCAAGGCCCGGAGCCGTGGCAGGCGAGTGCCGTTGTCTCACTTGAAATCACCCCCTGGTGGTAATCGCCCATCTGGCAGCAGTAAAACTTCTTCATGGAGATTTCAGCCAATCTGGCCACTTCGATATAGAATAAATAGATTGGGTTTTCCAGTTTTCTGATGGAAAAAAAAAAAGAAATTGGCCAAAATCTCGTCCTTGGAATATTGATCTATTTAAATGGACCCTCATCTTGGCAAAAACACTCAACCCTGGGACACCAAAGAAGACTTTGCCGAAGTCCCAGGTTTGAGCGGTTTTAGCCAAGATGAGAGTCAATTAAATCGATCGGTGTTTAAAGGACGAGTTTTCTGGCCATTTTTTAAAATACTTGTTTTTCCAAAGTATGGCGGTTTAACAAGGAGATTTTATTTATTATTAAACGAGCGTCTTTTTGCGTTGAAAACTGCAGATGATGAAATCCTCTATGAGACCAGACAGTTGTGTGGCTAACGTTGTGTCAATGAGATAAATTCCTTCTTTCCTCCCTTATAATGGCGGCACTCTTACGTGCACGATGCGTTATTCACACCAAAAGACCGCGTTCATTAGAGGCAATGATACCCAGTATGCGCGTCGTCATCATCATCATCTCCATTGCCTTTTTCACCCTGGGTCAGGGTATAGGCCACAAACAAACAGTTTCCATCCTTCTCTATCATCATCATCACCATTGCCTTTATCACCCTGGGTCAGGGTATAGGCCACAGACAAACAGTTTCCATCCTTCTCTATCATCAAAATCATCATTGCCTTTTTCACCCTGGGTCAGGGTATAGGCCACAGACAAACAGTTTCCATCCTTCTCTATCATCATTATCATCATCATCATCATTGCCTTTTTCACCCTGAGTCAGGCTATAGGCCACAGACAAACAGTTTCCATCCATCATCATCATCATCATCATCATCATCATCATCATCATCATCATCATCATCATCATCATCATCATCATCATCATCATCATCATTGCCTTTTTCACCCTGGGTCAGGGCATAGGCCACAGACAAACAGTTTCCATCCTTCTCTATCATCATCATCATCATCATCATCATCATCATCATCATCATCATCATCATCATCATCATCATCATCATCATCATCATCATTGCCTTTTTCACCCTGGGTCAGGGTATAGGCCACAGACAAACAGTTTCCATCCTTCTCTATCATCATCTCATCATCATCATCATCATTCATCATCATCATCATCATCATCATCATCATCATCATCATCATTGCCTTTTTCACCCTGGGTCAGGGTATAGGCCACAGACAAACAGTTTCCATCCTTCTCTATCATCATCATCATCATCATCATCATCATCATCATCATCATCATCATCATCATCATCATCATCATCATCATCATCATCATTGCCTTTTTCACCCTGGGTCAGGGTATAGGCCACAGACAAACGGTTTCCATCCTTCTCTATCATCATCATCATCATCATCATCATCATCATCATCATCATCATCATCATCATCATTGCCTTTTTCACCCTGGGTCAGGGTATAGGCCACAGACAAACAGTTTCCATCCATCCCTATCCGGAGCCAACTTGTTTTCATCTCGTTCCGTGGCGTTGGGCTATATATTTATTGTTGCACCCTCTCCGTTGAGATACCCCGGACACGACACAGAGGAGTGTGCGTAGTCTATAATAATATTTTGTGTTTTGATTTGGCAAAACCCGTCGGATGTCGCAGGAACTAGTTTTAAAATACGAGCGAATAAAGGTGAAAAAAATCGTTATCTGCATGATTTTTGTCGGGGTTTTTACTCTCATCATCGAGATTATTATCCTTCCAACTCATCTCTTACGAAAAGACTTTACTATTTGAAGACTTATATATAATTCAATTTGGTTTTTGTAGTAGATATGTATGTTTTGTCTTTTATAAATGATTTTTTCTCCGTTTTTAAATGTTGACCCTCCTCCCTTCATCTTCAGCCTTAATCAAGATAATTACAAAATTCTAACTGTGTTTTTACTAAAATATTATGCTTGTATTTGAAAATATAATATTATTTTATCGATTTTTTTTCCTGACACCCGACGGGTTTTGCCAGAACACCAGACATTTTATATCTCTTGATATTGACCCATCACTAATTACTTAGAAACAAAATGAGACAGATCTCATTGAAAATAATAAATAGGATTTGATAATTCTAACCATTGTCATCCTATCATGTCCTAATGACATTAGGATTATTACAAGAAATGAAGTGAGTAGGAAAGTGCCAGAGGACAATAGGGAATAAAAATTTCGCGACAGCGATGGGAGCTCGACGGAGTGGTGGATGGCTCAGACAGTAGAGCCACGCTCTCCTCGGCCAGGCGGAGTTGTCATACCAGTAAAGTCGCGGGTTCAAACCCCCATCGCCGCCGCGAAATTTTTATTCTCCATTGTCTTCTGGCACTTTCCGACTCACTTCATTTCTTGTTGTTATCAACATAAGTGCCTGCTCCACTCACTGGTCTAGGATTAATACTGACATCTGCACGTGACAAATTGATAAGAAATATCACGTGATATTTACATCCAATCTCTTTAGAAAATAATCCTTGTTTTTATATTATTTCATTTTGACTAGAATTATTTTAAATTTTAATTTAAACTGGGTGGTTTATAGAGCTCAGCGCCAACTACAGCATGGCTCGGCGGTGCGGTATTTGCTCTGTACCCCAAAGGTACCGAGTTCGATCACCCGCCGCGCTGAGTGACCTTGAGCTAGTCGCCTTGCCCTAGCTCATTTTGCGGTACTGCATTGCGGCTGACGCCTGGGAATTTTAATTTTAATTTATCTTTATCATAACGGTGTTCTAAGCGCTTAACAGTGGGTCTACAGCCAGCAACAACACTTAACACATAGGAAGAGACATTACGCCTTATAGGCGATGTTCCAACTTTATTTTTTGACCGAAGAAAGCTGTTAACAGCCAGATGAGACTCATTTGGATCAGAAGTTCCTGGGTTTGGGTCTCGCTAGGCTAATCGTTGAGTCCTTGGAAAAGACCCTTTACTCACATTCTCTCACCGTACTCGGATATAAAATGAGTATCTGGCCGTTAAAAGCTTTGTTTCTGTCGGAAAAAAATTATAATATCGCCCAACAGGCGTCATGTCTCGTTCTATAGATTACGTGTTGCTGTTGGTCAGGGACCCTTTGTAAAGCGCTTTGAACACGTTTAGTGGATATGGCACTATATAAAAGTTCAATTTAAAAAATAAAGAATTCGACTAAATATTTTTCCAAACTGACACCGGTCACAACCCAGACATGTTGCATGGAGGTATCAGGCCTGGCAAATTTGGACAAGTTGGAAGAAAGGGGGGTGGGGGGGGGGTGTGGGGGGGGGGGGGGGGGGGGGGGGGAGAGGAGGGAGGTTAGTCTTTTTAATGGGAGCGATCTATATTCATGTTTTTGTCCAACCAAGTCATTAATCACACGATTTGTTGCTGTCCAACGATTAGATATTTCTTCAGAAATGTAAACACGCTGCTTTGTTTATGAAAGTTATAAGCATACACCTGTGTCAAGCTGAATGAAATGACCAATCGTGATGTTAGATATTTCAAAAACTGTGAACACTTTTCACTATGTGGGTCACTTTGAGCACATATTCCAATGTGACCAATGACCTCGAGCACATGGAAATTTATATAGATCATGCCCATTGATCGGTTTTCAACTATGATTTTTCTGGCCAAAATATATTTTAAAGGGTTTTAAATTGGGTCGGAGTTTGGCGTTCTAATGGCCTGATATCATCTAACGGGGCATCAGAGAATAAAGTGTGAGAAAAGTAGGCCTTCAGAACAACTAGGCCCGCGGAGCCGGAGTTAATCCCGGTTTTTGTAGCTTGAGACGGACAATTGTAATAGCTTGCTACCCTTTGGATAGGAAGCTAGTACTTCCGCCAGATCTAAGAGACCCAGCTACCCGATCACTGCTGGGTGAACAGGGATGGGAGTGGTCAGACAAACCAAAAAATCTCGACGGCTCCCGGGTTCGATCTCGTTCCCTTTTCTTGTGAAGCAAGAGCTCTACCAACCGAGCTATCGCCTCCTCCCCCCCCCCCCCCAAACAAAAAAAAAAACAAAAAACAAAACAACAACAACAAAAACATTGTGAGATAAAGATTTGATAATGTATGTATGAAGCATCAGCAGACAAAGCCAGACAGAAATATACAAGAAATAAAGACGGTGTGTCTTTTTTACGAAACCCGCCGAAACCCGCCGAAACCCGCCAAAACCCGCCGAAATCCGCCGAAACCCGACGAAACCCGCCGAAACCCGACAAATCCCGACAAAGGTATGGGAAGTAGGTAGCAGTGGGGAGTGAACCTGGAACTCAGGGAAGTGTACACCATTGGGGAGTGAACCTGGGACTGGGTTTCGGCGGGTTTCGTAAAAAAGACACACCCAATAATAAAGACTATCCAAAAAAAAAAAAACCCAAAAAAACCCCAGAAAAAACCCAGTCTACATCTCAGGTTGATCCTTTGGGATGGCATTTTAACGTGCATTGTGTGGCTATGTGGTCTTGTGGTATAACACTCGCGTTCGGACAGGAAGGTCCTGGGTTGGTGCCTCGCTGAGTGCATAGTTGAGTCATGGAATAGGCTCTTTACTCACATTCTCTCAACGTATTCAGGTGTAAAAAAAAAATGAGTACCTGGCCGTTAACAGCGTTGTCCCTGTCGGGAAAAAAAGTCTAATATCGCCTAATAGGGGTCGTGTCTTGTTCTTCATTTTACTTGTTGCTGTTGGTTGGTTAGAGACCTCTTGTAAAGCGCTTTGAGCACGTTTAATGGATTTTGCGCGATATAACAGCTCAAAATGTTCTGGTCTTTTTCACACACCTATGACTGCTCTCTGACTTGCCACAGAGAATATGTGGCCCACGTCCACGAGACGGCGGTCGGAGTCATTTTGTGTGGCTATGTGGTCTTCACGTATGGCACTTACTTTCGGATTTAAATGTCCTGGGTTGGAGCCTCGCTCAGCGCA
>NC_088360.1:22425856-22428356 GCF_034508935.2 Berghia stephanieae | reverse complement strand
TATTCACATACCATACATACATAGTGTATCTATTCACATACACATACATACATAGTGTATCTATTCACATAACATATCATACATAGTGTATCTATTCACATACACATACATACATAGTGTATCTATTCACATACACATACATACATAGTGTATCTATTCACATACATACATACATACATGTGTATCTATTCACATACACATACATACATCATACTTATTCTATTCACATACCATACATACATAGTGTATCTATTCACATACACATACATACATAGTGTATCTATTCACATACACATACATACATACATAGTGTATCTATTCACATACACATACATACATAGTGTATCTATTCACATACACATACATACATAGTGTATCTATTCACATACACATACATATCATAGTGTATCTATTCACATACACATACATACATAGTGTATCTATTCACATACACATACATACATTACATACATACATACATAGTGTATCTATTCACATACACATACATACTATTTCATACATACATACATACTAGTGTATCTATTCACATACATACATACATACATATATCATATTACATACATACATACATGTGTATCATTCACATACACATACATACATACTTAATACATACATACATAGTATCTATTACATACATACATACATATCATACTATTCATCATACATACAATACATACATACATACATACATAGTGTATCTATTCACATCACATACATACATGTATCTATTCACATCACATACATACATAGTGTATTTATTCACATACACATACATAGTGTATCTATTCACATACACATACATACATAGTGTATCTATTCACATACACATACATACATAGTGTATCTATTCACATACACATACATACATAGTGTATCTATTCACATACATATACATACATAGTGTATCTATTCACATACACATACATACATATGTATCAATTCACATACACATACATACATAGTGTATCTATTCACATACACATACATACATAGTGTATCTATTCACATACACATACATACATACTACATACTATCTATTCACTACACATACATACATAGTGTATCTATTCACATACACATACATACATACTGTATCTATTCACATACACATACATACATACTGTATCTATTCACATACACATACTACATACATACATGTTTCTATTCACATACACATACACATACTGTATCTATTCACATACACATACATACATACTGTATCTATTCACATACACATACATACATACATACATACATACATACATACATACATACATACATAGTGTATCTATTCACATACACATACATAGTGTATCTATTCACATACACATGCATACATAGTGTATCTATTCACATACACTTACACGCATAGTGTATCTATTCCCCTTTATCAACAAAACAGGAAGAATGAAACACTTCAGACGAATGAGATAATGTGGAAGTGACGTTGTTTATAATGGTTTTGTTTATTCACCTTAACAACGCCATTATCACATTATCTCATTCGTCTGTAGTGTTTTATTCATTCCTGTCTTGTTGATGAAGGGGAAACCCGAAACTTCCATTTATCTGTTTTCTTATATTAAATTGAATAAGCTTACATTCAATTCCACATTGTTATTTATTTCTTATAGGCGGTCAGGACAAAACTCACCGTTTTGACTCGACAGATCACATGTCTATTATCGCCCCTTCATCTTCTTCTCCTTCCCCTTGATGTTCGTCTGTCTGTCAGTCTAAAGCACTTTATCTTTTTAGTCCGACATAGTTGAATTATTCCAAAGAGCTGGTCTTCAATTGTCCGCGGAGACACGTCCACCACCAAAGACACCAGGTACACCGGAGTCTGTCTACACTTGACCCCGAGTCAGTCCAGCCTTTGTAGTCTGGGTCCTCATCACCAATTGATAAACCCAACAGGCATCGCTACATCGTTCAGCCACGATCCACACCGGGTCACAAAGAGATACATTGACACCTGCTGAAGACGACAAAACGTTTTTTATTTTATATTCGCCTGAAAATATTTACCTCTTGATTTTATTTTTAAACTTGAGCTTGTACATATAGCAATATCCACTAAACGTGCTCAAAGCGCTTTACAAAGGCTCTCTGACCAACAGCAACACTTAAGGTGTAGAACGAAACATGACGCCTGTACACTGTTAGGCGATAATTTTTAAAAAATCCCACATAGACAACGCTGTTAACGACTAAGTACTCATTTTACACCTGCGTACGGTGAGATAATCTGGGTATAGAGCCTTTTCCAAGGACCTAACTATGCACCGACCGAGGCTCGTACTCAGGTCCTTCCGATCCGAAAGCAAGTGACAAAGCACTGGACCACATAGCCGCACTTCTAAATTCAATATAAGATTCTAATAAATTGACCTTGAAAAAAACTGTCAAACAAGTACACTTCAAATTGGAAACTTCAACCACCAATGAGTACAAGACAGTACAAGTTATATTGCAT
>NC_088360.1:22410856-22420856 GCF_034508935.2 Berghia stephanieae | reverse complement strand
AACGACAGCCCCACAAATCTACATCCCAGCACGACATCACGAGTTGAAACAACAAGCATGACTTCACCAATGAACACAACAACAATGACAAGGCACGTGACATCGCCCGGAAGATCAACATCAACGGAAGAGACACTACAGGAGGACACAACACTTACCTGCACGACACGACCAACTAAATCTATGAACACCCGTTATAAAATGTTAACGTCGTTTGAACCCGTAACAATAGAGGAAGTTAAAAATATTTTGTCAGATATGCCTAATAAATCATGCCCGCTAGATAAACACCAACTTGGCTCATAAAATCATGTTCAAAGTATCTTGCTCCAGCAATTGCATCTATCGTGAATGAAAGTCTAACGTTGCCCAATTTTCCAAATATGCTGAAACATGCCTTGGTTAGACCCCTGAAGAAAAAAGCAAATCTTGACTGCAATGAGTTAAATAATTTTCGACCTGTGTCAAATTTAAATTTAATTTCTAAATTAATCGAAAAAGTCATTGCTGCTCGTATTATTAACCATCTAGAGACGAATGCCTTAAATGTTAAATTTCAATCTGCCTACAAAGCCTCCCATAGCACGGAAACGGCATTACTTAAAGTTTTTAATGATATTGTAAATGATATAGATAATAAAAGTGCTGCGATGCTTGTTTTACTAGATTTAAGTGCGGCATTCGACACTATCGATCAAAATTTACTTTTGACTAGATTACGTGATCAATTTTATATCAGTGGCACAGCTTTGGACTGGTTAAAGGAATATTTGTTTAAAAGAACTCAGTAATTATAGAAAACCATGTATCAACTCCATCCATATTAACGTGTGGAGTGCCTCAGGGATCTATTCTCGGCCCCCTCCTTTTTACAATGTATACTGCTCCCCTTTCTCATATGTTATCCACTTTTCCCATTGATTTTCATTTTTATGCTGATGACACTCAGCTGTATACAAAACTTAATAATGATTCAGAGCTGTCATCAGTATCTGTTATGGGACATTGCATTGCTAACATAAAGGATTGGATGAAACTAAACAAACTTAAATTTAATGATGACAAGACGGAAATGATAATTTTTGGAAATAGGTATCAACTCTCAAAAATATCTACAAATGAGATACTAGTGGGTGAAAATGCTATTAAACCTAGTTCTTGTGTGAGAAATCTTGGGGTGTATTTAGATCAAGGGTTATCAATGGAAGATCATGTTAAAAAAATATGCCAATGTTGTAACTATCACATTAGAAACATTGGAAGAATCAGACATTATATTGATGAAGATATTACAAAGATGCTTGTTAATTCGTTTAATACTAGCAGATTAGATTATTGCAATTCCCTTCTCATTGGCTGTCAAAGTAGATTAATTCATCAACTACAAAAAATTCAAAATAAAGCGGCTAGACTTATAAAATTAACGAAAAAAAAAGAGATCATATAACACCAGTTCTCCAGGAATTGCACTAGCTTCCTGTGAACTATAGGATAGAATTTAAAATATTGTGCTATGTTTTTAGATGTCTGGATGGATTGGCACCTGAATATTTGCAGGAACTGATTAAAAAATATGAACCCACTCGAAATTTAAGATCATCTCAGTCCCAACTTCTAAAAGTTACCACCTCAAAATCCACTTTCGGTGAGAAAGCCTTTTCATTCATAGCCCCACGCCTATGGAACGCACTTAGTCCTCGGACAAAGTCCTGCAAAAATTTAACATCTTTCAGGAAATGTCTGAAGACTTTGTTCCGCGAGGCTTATTTCTCATAAAATAGATGTTGCTTTGATTTTTTTTTTTTTTTTGTATGCATGCTTATTATGTATCATGTAGTGTCGTGATTTTTAATTTTGTTGTTTTTAAACATTTTTATATTTATTTTTATTATGTAAAGCGCCGCAGAGCACGATTGACGTGGATGTTTGGGCGCTATATAAATTCATTATTTACTATTTACTATTTACTATTTTACTATTTACTACTACTAGTAGTAGTAGTAGTAGTATTAGTAGTAGTAGTAGTAGTAGTAGTAGTAGTAGTAGTAGTAGTAGTAGTAGTAGTAGTAGTAGCAGTAGTAGTAGTAGTAGTAGTAGTAGTAGTAGTAGTAGTAGTAGTAGTAGTAGTAGTATAGTTAGTAGTATTAGTAGTAGTAGTAGTAGTAGTAGTAGTAGTAGTAGTAGTAGTAGTAGTAGTAGTAGTAGTAGTAGTAGTAGTAGTAGTAGTAGTAGTAGTAGTAGTAGTAGTAGTAGTAGTAGTAGTATAGTAGTATAGTAGTAGTAGTAGTATTAGTAGTAGTAGGAGTAGTAGTAGTAGTAGTAGTAGTAATAATAAGAAGAATGATAATTAGAGCTATGTGAAAAAGAAGAAGAAGAAGAAGAAGAAGAAGGAGAAGAAGAAGAAGAAGAAGAAGAAGAAGAAGAAGAAGAAGAAGAAGAAGAAGAAGGAGAAGAAGAAGAAGAAGAAAATTGTTGCTTTTTTTTTTTTTTGTTTTTAAGGGTTTTACGGCACTCGCAACACATTTAGGTCATATCATCGCCAGTAAAAAGGAAAAAATAAGAAAATAAAAAGTTCTAGAATTACAATTAAAGCACCCAAGAAAAGATAAGACAAAAGGAAATTGGTTCAATTAGGGAACAGATGTAGATTTCAAGAGTACACTATCAAAGTACTTAATTTGAGATCACCTAAAAGTCTCATCCAGACATAAGAAAAGGTCCCCACTCAAATGTTTACAAATCATACACAATATTTAAATAAACATAATACAGTGCATAACAGAGAGGTTATTAACAGGGAAAATAATATCATATCCCAAAACTTTATCTATACATTTGACTGTTTCCCTCTCAGCTAGGGTATCCGGTCATTGCCCGGACAAAACCAAGTAATCTCATTCCAAGACAAAGACAGAAAGCATGTTGGAAAACAGATATAAGGGGATAGAAGTCACAGTATGTACCTCCCTGTCCACTATGGGAGGTAAGGAACCCCGTCCAGAAGAAGAAGAAGAAGAAGAAGAAGAAGAAGAAGAAGAAGAAGAAGAAGAAGAAGAAGAAGAAGAAGTCCAAAGTTTGAGGGTCTCTGAGGTTATTGTAATCGATTGATATTTGGGCGAATCAATCTGACCAAAATTCTAAACACGTCATTCTCAAGGTTTATCAGTTCATCTAGAACATTCGATCTTTGGATCGGTCAATTCATTTTATATCATGTCAGGTAGAGAGACTTGTCCTTACAATAGGTCTTTTGTTCACCACAAAATTAAACCACGGGTTGTCTCCCTTCCCGTCGGGTCATTGTGAGTAATGACTTACTTCCCTTAGCTGACCAATGCCCCTGGACCGGCCACTGTGATAGTGTTATTAGTAGTAACTGTTTCTGCCAATCTTTAAGTCGACCAAACCAATTTTCTATGGCGTCTCCGTTCACACAAAACACAACATGGACCATTTGATAAAGGCATAAATTCCACGGTTTATGTGTATAGATAGAATGCCCTTGGCTAAGAAGTTCACATTGCCATCCGGAAGTATAACAGGCCAACACACAAACTGTGTGTAATCATGGCCGTTTATAGGCTGGTTAAAGCAATTTAGTGAGAACTGCTCATAAACGCGGATGGCAAAATACAATAATAAAGACCTGAGTGACGTCAACTTCGAACTATCTATAGATATATCATCAGCGAAACACACTCTCACAAACACACAAACATACACACACATTCACATACACACACACACACAGACACACATAAGCACAAAAAGACATAAATATAGGTACTTAAGCTTTTATTTTTAAAGCGCATTATCTACTAAACGTGCTCAAAGCCCTTTGCAAAGGGTACCTAAACAATAGTAACACGTAATATGTAGAAAGCGAGATATGGCGCCTGTGAGGCGACATTACATTTTTCCCCCGATAGAGACAATGCTGTTAACGACAAAGTACTCATTTCACACCTGAGTACAGTGAGAGATCGAGAATATGATGTGCGGCTATGTGGTCTAGTGGTATGACACTCGCTTTCGGATCGGAAGATCCTGGGTTCGAGCCTCGCGCTCGGCGCATAGTTGAGTCCTTGGAAAAGGCTCTTTACTCATATTCTATCTCCGTTCTCATGTGTAAAACGAGTACCTGGCTGTTAAAAGCGTTGTATTTGTCCGAAAAATTGTAATATCACCTAACAGGCGTCATGTCCCGTCCTACATGTTAAAGGTTGCTGTTGACCAGGGACCCCTTGTAAAGCGCTTTGAGCACATTTAGTTGATATTGCGCTGTATAGAGCTCAATTATTTTTTAAGAGCTTTTTTCAAGGACTCAACAATGCGTTGAGCGAGGTTTAACTTCAGGACCTTCCGATCCGAAAGCTAAAATCATACAACTAGACCACATAATAATTATTCACAACTTTAGACTCATTCAATCCTGGAGATTTTTGCTACATTTCAAAATTGGAAATAAATGTATTAAAATTGTACATATAGCTTTATTCAACTATTAACATGAAAAAACTAAAAACATTAGCTTTGATACTACGCCTATAATTTGTTTCAGAAACATGTAATAAATAGGCATGGGGTAAAAGTAACCCTGGTAAACGACGGATATAGTCGGTGTTAGGGTTGAGTGAGTTAACAAGAAATGATTGTCTATCGGCAAGCCGACACAACGGTATTCACTTCAAGATTTCTTTAGTTTCTCAGAGTATTCGTGAAAATTCTAGTTCCGACGTTGTGTTCTTGGGTAAGGCACTTAGCGCAGATTATTACCCCAATCGAATCAGATGTGAATGAGTACCCGACTGTAGGTAGTGACGAATATCTTAAAATGTATTGATACTGTACGTATGGGTAAAGTGCTCACAACATCCGCCAGCAGGATATAACGTACAAACACACAAAACTATGTGTAGCATTGAACGTTTATAGTCGGGTTGATATAATTTAGTGAGAAGTCACTCAGGTCTTTTTTTATTGTTTTTTTTTTTTTTTGTTTTTTTTTTTTTTGTTGCCATCCGCATTTATGAGTAATTCTCTCTAAACTGTATTAACCAGACGATAAACGTTCAAAGTTATACAGAGGTTTGTGAGTTGGTCCGTTATACTTCCGGATGACACTGTTGTGAGTTATTAGCCAAGCGCACACTATCTATTGGGACTCACTTCCTCTTATCCCCCCCCTCTTCCCCCCTTACCGCTTTACTTCAATCCCCCGATCCAACAACCATCCCTCCCCCTCCCCCACCCTCCATCCTCCCAGCCCCCTCCCCACTTATCCTTAGAACTGTGAGATAACCTAACAGAGATACAATTCTATCGAGACAAGCGTACAATTAAATGAAAATTGTCGTATTGAAATCACCCCCCCCCCCCCCTCTTCCGCCCGCCCAGCCCCCAATCCCCTACCCCCTCGCCGCCCCTTATAATAATTGAAAAATGTTCAGAGTTTGTCATTTTCCATTGTACACAATCACGTATTCAACAAAGTATCATCTTTCTGTTGCTCTTCAAAAAGCAACCATCTTGAGTTGTATTTGTTTCGCTTTTCAAATACGAAAAACGAAATTAAAAAAAAAAAAACAAACCACTACAACAACAACAACAAATAACCAAACAAAGAACGAAATCTAAAAGGCCACCTACTAAGCGGCTATGTAGTCTTGTGGTATGACACTCGCTTTTGGAACGGAAGGTCCTGAGTTCGAGCCTCGCTCGCTCGGCGCATAGTTGAGTCCTTGGAAAAGGCTCTTTACTCACATTCTCTCACCGTACTCAGGTGTAAAATGAGTACCTGGCCGTTAACAGCGTTGTCTTTGTCCGAAAAATTGTAATATTGCCTTACAGGCGTTATGTCCTGTCCTACATGTTAAATGTTGCTGTTGATCAGGGACCCCTTGTAAAGCGCTTTGAGCACGTTTAGTGGATATTGCGCTATATAAAAGCTCAATTTAATTTCTTATTCAGGACATGCTGAAGGCAAATTATTTAAATCTAAAGTTATTTAAAGTGAATGTTTCTTTTTTCTTTTTTCCCTTGGACACGACGAATTTTTGACATTTCAAAATCAAGTAGGCAGATCTGATCTAGATAGGGAAAGAGATTAGCGGAAGAGTAGCGTCCCTTGATTGGACGTCACCCATAGTCTGTGACGTCACCGGCGGAAAAGTTATTAGAGAGAGAACGTCATGTTGGTTGTGCGCATGCGTCTCTCATCCTTGCTTCCGCGCACAACCAACATGACTTTCTCTCTCTAATAACTTTTCCGCGTGTGACGTCACAGACTATGGGTGACATCCAATCAAGGGACGCTACTCTTCCGCTAATCTCATTCCCTATAGTTAAACATGAAACAAAATTATGTTTTCCACTGCGAATTTCTATCAAGCAGTGAATTCAGTTTCGCACACTTTCACACACTATATTATGGGATGTCAATTTCACCATACTCCTACCAGGGAATTTACAGCCACTCTATCATTAAAACGCTTTTCCAAACATTTCTAAATTGCAGACGACTCATATTTCAGGCAGTAATCTGTCATGCTCTGAATAAACATATTTCAAAAATTGGCCTAAAAACTGGACTTTCAAATAATGAAGGACTAAAACGACCCTCGTCTTGTTTGAGGTTTTCAAACGCGGGCCTTAAATAAAATCCCAGGTTTGAAAGTTTTTGGACTAGATGAAAGTCATTTTAATCGATCCATCTCAGAAGGTTAACTTTTCTGGTCAAAATTTCAAAAATGTTTTTCTTTGTCTGCCGAGTTTGTCAGGATTGGGTCGATCAAGGAAAAGTTACAAACATCTGCAGACCAAAATAATTATAATTTCTCTGTCGAAACGCATTTTTGAATTTTGGATTTTAAAAAAACAAACAACTTTTGCTGCGAATTTCAACGGAGCAACAAAATCCCAGCTATTCAACATAATAAAACCTGAGACCTATATCGTCTTATGTTTGAATGTCGCATTGTTTAGTCTTTGGACAATAGCTATTTAATTTTCTTGTATGTCTCACCGTACTCAGGTGTTTGATGAGTACATGCCCATTTACAGCGATGTCTCTGTCGAAATCTATTGTAATAATATTGCCCGCCCAAGCAGGCGTCATGTCTCGTCCTACAGGTTAAGTGTTGTTGTTGGCTTGGAACACTTTGTAAACTACCTTGGGATCGTTTATCAAAGTTTGTCCTATTTAAGTGCTCGTTTTTCATTTTGAAGTTTTACATTTGAGACTTTTTCACATGTTTGGATGTTCTGTCAAATACCGGATGTTTTCAGTGAAAGCTTTCTGGCAAAAAAAAAAAAAAAAATAAATAAAAAAAAAAAAAAAAATAAAATAAAATAAAAAAAATAAATTAATAAATAGATAAATTTAAATACGAAAAAAAAAAAAAAAAAAAAAAAGAAATATGAATGGTAAGTTTAGCCATAATTTATTCCACTCTTGATGCCTTTGGGTGGTTTTGAGAGACATTGATCTTTATCTAAACTCCTATTGGGATAATTTGTATCAATACGCGTGACAGAGAGGGTTCGTAGAGATTGAAAATACGTATCAAGAGGGTAATTACAACAACAAAACCCGTCACCAATTGAATAGAGTCTGTTTGTCACGGTCATGTGCAACACGAACGAGTACCTTGGTTTGGAAAGCGGAGTTCTACGGCTAGGGCGTGCGACGAGAGGTTTGAGATGCATGTCTGAAGTGGCAGAGTGATCAGAGCGTCTTATGTTCAAACTTGACATCGAGGAGTTTTGACTGTAGAATATTCATTGTGATGACTGCATTGGGGGCCGTTTTGACATGGGATTTTGTTCAAGTCTATTCGCAATTTATTTAATCATAAATGATGTTTATTCAAATGTTTATGATTGAGTATATTATAATGGAGGATATTATTTATTTATATATATATATATATATATATATATATATATTATATATATATATATATAATATATATATACATATGATACAGTGAATTATATAATCAGTCGGATGATGAAAATGTTTGAACTGAGATATTGCCAGGTATTGTTAGAATGTAAATTTTTATCCAAAATGAGTTCTTATCATAGACAATTACATCAACCCCTTTTGTACGTATTCGGGAAATATCAAAGCTTAATTTCACTTCTAAATATTTTTACAGCTAGTCAAGTTGAAAAAGTATAAAATTTGAGAAAAGTTGCTGGATACCTTTCCCATACATCTGACCATAACTTTATGAAAAATCATCGCATCCGATTTACTCCAAACAAAGATTAAAATGCTCTGGTGAGAAAATTCTTTCAGAAAATGAAAATTAAACAAATGCAAATCCAAAATTTTCACCTTCCGACTGATTATGTCATGCACTGACACACACTCATATATATATATATATATATATATATATATATATATATATATATATATATATATATATATAATATAAATTGTCACTCACATTATATGGCCGACACGTTCGTGAGTGACAATTTATATTTTATATTAGCTCTAACCATCATTATCGAGCACTTGCGTACCTACGATTACCCACCAACACACACACACACACACACACACACACACACATATATATATATATATATATATATATATATATATATATATATATATATAATATAAATGGATTCACTCACTTATATGGCCGAAACACACGTTTCTGTGGTTTCCATCCACGTCGTCAGTCGGGATATCATGTCCGTAGAATGATTTTATTCCATTTGGTTTCAATGATGATATTCTTGCGTCCTTACTTCCGTTGTGTTGTTGATTTAGCGGTGATTAGTGTTGATATGTAGTGACATGTTGTAGTGTGCTCTCATTGCGTGTATGTGTATGTGCGTGTGTGTGTGTGTGTGTGTGTGTGTGCAATATAAGATCATTCTACGGACATAATATGCCGACTGAAGACGTGGATGGAGACCACAGAAACGTGTGTTTCGGCCATATAAGTGAGTGAATCCATTTATATTTTATATTAGCTCTAACCAACATTATCGAGCACTCTCGTACCTACAAGTACCCACCAACACTCATTTATATATATATATATAATATATATATATATATATATATATTATATATATAAATTGTTTTTTTATGTGACTGGCCATATGATTACGGTACGATGAAGGGATGGACATGGAGCTGGACATTGTATCTATAAACACAAATGTAAAACTCGGGGTCAGTTTCTCTTCTTCAAACTAGATTATAAAAACAAAAATACTTACTGTAGAGGGGGAATTTGGATGAAACCGTGCAAAGAACTGTCTGTGTCAGTACCGGTTGCCGACATTTAATCGAGCTGTGTTCTGCGAGTCTATTTGGATAGTTCGTGAATCGAAAGTTTAATGAAAGCAAAACATCCGGTTTGACGCTAAAAATAGCCACCAATGGGAATCCAAGGATGACGTTGGGGTCGCTTTGTTTTGAATGTTTACTCAATAGGAATGAACGAATTTTTTTGTCGTTCATTTCAAGAATTCCCAATCTTAAAAACTCTTGTATCTCAACTAATACTGATCTCTCAGAGTGACGGTTCTATAGCATAAATTACAGGATTTTTCATATTCTTCAACATATGTAATTTTCATGCTTTCAACCCTGCCTAATTTGCACAATTCAATGGGTTTTTTTTTTTTACCTAATCCCCCCAACTACATTACAAAAAACAAAAGAAAATCGAAATTCATATTCATATCGTTTGAATTTCAAATTCATTTTTCAGCGTCGTATTCATCCTTGCAGTACACCGTTTTGGTGGGGTAGGTCACATTTGTATTTACATATGCAAAACGTTTAAAAAGTTCAAAAGTTATTGTTACTCAGTTGATTAAACTGAGGCTATGTGGTCTAGTGGTATGACACTCGCTTTCGGATCGGAAGGTCCTGGGTTCGAGGCTCGTTCGGCGCATAGTTGAGTCCTTGGAAAAGACTCTTTACTCACATTCTCTCACCGTACTTATGTGTAAAATGAGT
>NC_088360.1:22405856-22408356 GCF_034508935.2 Berghia stephanieae | reverse complement strand
TCTACAAGAGGTCTCAGGTTTGAGAGCTTTGAGAAGATGAGTTCATTTTAATTAATTGATATTTGAAGGACGAGTTTTATGGGCAAAATTGTGAAAACCTGTTTTTTCATAGTAGCCTGGTTTCAATTCTTTCTCTCAATTCGTCAATAACATAGCATTCTTTGTTGATACTGTTGTCTTTATTATTACTATTATTGTGCTTGCATTTGGCGTAAGGTATAATGATGATGATGATGATAATGATGATGATGATGATGATGATGATGATGATGATGATGATGATGATGATGATGATGATGATGATGATGATGATGATGATGGTTTTGGTGGTGGTATTAATTGTGGTTTTGGTGTTGAATATTTGGGGTGGTTATAATAAGGTAGAGAATGTCAGGAATTTCAGGAAACAATACAACATGAATATAATATAATAATATTATATATATATTTATATTCTAAAATGAGAGAGGGAGAAACTAATAAAAAAATTAAAGAGAGAGAGAGAGAGAGAGAGCGAGAGAGAGAGAGAGCGAGAGAGAGAGAGAGAGAGAGAGAGAGAAGGAGATGAAATAATTAGACCCCAAAAAACATATTAAAATGTGTTTGCTGATTTGGGTTTTCATCATTTGTTTGTAATGGGTAATTATAACAATAACAATATCATTATGGGATTCTTGAACTCTGCGTTTGGAATTCCGAACATGTTCCCTATGTCAGCGCGAACCAGGGAGCGTGAATTGGGAAGGAATTCCAAATGTCTAAGGCAGGAGTTGAGCTTTTATATAGCGCAATATCCACCTAACGTGCTAAAAGACTTTTACAATCTAAAAAATAAATCCCTTCATTCATCCCATAGGGAATGAGATTAGCGAAAGAGTAGCGTCCTTTGATTGGACGTCACCTATAGAGTGTGACGTCACCGGCGGAAAAGTTAGTAGAGAGAGAACGTCATGTTGGTTGTGCGCATGCGTCTCTCGTCCTCGCGGAGGTGAAACTTGTCTCTAGGGTCTATTCCAAGGGAAAACTGCCACAGTGCAGCGCCGCAAATTGAGTTAGAGCGAGTTGACTTGCTCAAAGCCACACAGCGGAGCGGCATGTGATCGAACTCGGTACCTTTCGGCTACGACGCAAGTCCGTACCGCTGAGCCACGCTGCCTCCAAAGTGTCCCTGTCCTACAGCAACGCGTGACATGTAGAATGAGACATGACGCCTGGTAGGCTATAGAGTATACGATTCAGTAGTCTGATGTCACGCCGCCTGGCAACGGCGGCCATCTTGGTTCTAAACAAAGAAAATCATTACCTTTTATTCTTCATGCTGGCTAGAACTTTTCATATGTCTTGTGACCAGAATGTGTAAAAGTCAAAACATGATCAAATTTATGTTTTTTCCCTCTGGATACGCTTTTATGCTCGCTGGGGAAATATTTCATACGGGCGTCCGCCATTGTTCCGATAGTTTAGAGCCAGTGTTACTAAGTTACCATCCGTCATAAGGAAGGAAGTGACGTTACGACTGTTGAAGAGTATTTCAACGCTGTGAAAAATGCCGACCTCACCAGGGACCTATTTTGGTCCGTTTGTGCGTGTGAAGCGAGTGCCCTAGCGACTGAGCTATCGGAACTCTTTAAAAGTTCAATTGATCGGAAAAGTGAACTTATTGATATTTTTTGTTACTCTAAGAAATTCTAAAACAAATCGTACCCCGTGACCCATCTTGTCAAAACTGTACAAAGTTGTGGTGAAGATGGAGCATAGAACAAGGAACAAACGTGTGTGTTTGTGATGTCAAAAAAAAAAAACGGGTTCCAATCTTATTGGAAGTGTAACACCAATGCTACCTCAAAATACTGGTTCCATTCTTATTGGAAGTGTAAAACATTTACTACCTCAAAATACTGGTTCCATTCTTATTGAAAGTGTAACACCAATGGTACCTCAAAATACTGGTTCCATTCTTATTGAAAGTGTAAAACATATACTACCTCAAAATACTGGTTCCAATCTTATTGGAAGTGTAAAACCAATTCTACCCCCGAAGGACTTGATATTACTTTTTGCACCTTGTCAAGTGGTGTCAGAATGAAGGCAGCCTAAATAACTGCTAGTCGTCAATAAAGATCATCCATCCTCGATCTTTTACACCCTGACACTTGATGATTCGGGGATCTCGATAGCTCAGTAGGTAGAGCACTCGCTTCACACGCAAAAGGGACCAAGATCGATCCCGGGTGCCGTCGAGATTTTTGTAATGATCCCCCCCCCCCCTGTCCACCCAGCAGTGATTGGGTAGATGGGTCTGTTAGATCTGGCGGAAAGTACTTTGTTATAGACTAGCGTCCTATCCAAAGGGTAGCAAGCAAATTGCTCTCGTCCGTTTCACGTTATTGAAACCGGGATAAACTCCGGCTCCACGAGCCTTATGGTTCTGAAGGACGTTATGATTCAAAATGGTTGAGGCATTGTCCGGGGGACAGGTTGATGATGATGATGATGATGA
>NC_088360.1:22393356-22398356 GCF_034508935.2 Berghia stephanieae | reverse complement strand
CGGGAGATCTAGGATCATTTCTGTGGTGTAATGGTAGGATGTCTGATTAGTAATCATGTGGTCTGAGGGTAACCTCTGTGGTGTAATGGTCACACGTCTGACTGGTAATCTGGAGGTCTGAGGGTAACCTCTGTGGTGTAATGGTAGCACGTCTGAATGGTAATCTGGAGGTCTGAGGTGTTCAGAACCCGATCGATGGAAGTTGTTATTTTGGGATGATCTTTTTGTAAATTTTAATTTTCTTTATTGCTTAGTCTAACACTGTGACATACACCGTCTTTTAAATGATCTTTATCATACACCAGCGCCTGTTCCATATTTGTTAATTTGATGTTTTCAATTATAATTTACCCCTTAATTATCACAGATTAAGTTTAATATAATCAACCAACACTTTTACACCAATCAAAATATGGGATTTGTGATACACACACCCCAATTCAATCGGACAAACTTAGGTGGATGTTTACAAACAATAGATTGAATGAAGTCGACGTTTCTCTGCTCTCTGTTATTATTCTTATGCCGCCAGTTTCCATTATATTCTCTCATTCTGACTCTTTTTTCAACTTCAAATATCCATTGATGAGAAAAAGTTTCAAATTTTAGTTATCTACAAAATCTTAAACCCAAGGATTCTCTGAAGTCATATGTTTAACTTCTTTGAAGTCTTAGGTTTTACAATGTTGGACAAATTAAGAATCATCTTAATTTATCGATATAATTTGAATTTTGAAATACCCGGCCAAATTTGTAAATAGATGTTTTGCCATTTTATATTTTTTGGAGTCCGTTTTATCTTTGGTTTGATCTCCCCCTGTGTTGCTGGCAGTCTTTTGAACACTTTCCCCATACCGTATTTTAATGCTTCATAAACTGCATTTATTTTGCTTTCGCTTAAATCATGGCGACGCCACTTTTTAGAATTGAGGATCTTTGCTGTTTGTATTGAAATTGTTATTAATTGTCTCTCCAGAAACATGCTGTACTCTGTAAAAAAAAGACATTTTTTCAAATTTGGCCAGAAAACTCCACCTTCAAATATCGATCGATTATAATGAATCTCACCTTGTCAGAAACACTCAAACCTGGGACTTCATTGAACACTTCATTTTAGTCTCGGGTTTGAGTGTTTTTGACAAGGTGAAGGTCATTATTAATCGGTTGATATTTGAAGGACGAGTTCTCGGGCAAAAATTTTGAAAATCTAGTTTATTTGTTTTTTGTTTGTTTTTTTTTCATCGTATGCAAAATATAAAAGTCAACATTAAATAAAAACGTGTTTTTTTCAACATGTCAGAAAAATTCTACTTTAATTCAGTCGATTAAAATAGCAACTGACTGTTCAAAAGTTATCTAATATTTTCAATTCCAAGTCATTTTTAGACATGATTTTACAATGAACTATTTGGGGTTCATTTGGAGGTCATTTGGGGTTCATTTGGAGGTCATTTTGGAAGTCCATGAGAGTTATATATAATGGATTATTTGTAGGGTCATTTGGTGTTCATTTGGAGGTCATTTGGCAATAAATGAAAGTCATATAGTATGAGTTATTTGGAGGTCATTTGGAGTTTATTTGGAGGTCATTTGGCAATAAATGAAGGTTATATGGTATGGGTTATTTGAAGGTCATTTGAGGTTTATTTGGAGGTCATTTGGCTATCAATGAGGGTCATATAGAATGGGTTATTTGGAGGCCATTTGGGGTTCATTTTGGAGTCGTTCGGGTATCGTTGGAGTTGATTTTGGGGTCATTTTGGAGCAATTTGGAGATCATAATAGGATTGAATAGTCTGGTGTCACGTTTGCCCAGCAACCAGCAGCTTGGTTCTAACCAAAGAAAATCAGTACTCTTTATTCTTCATGCTGGCTAGAACTTTTTCACATGTCGTGTGATCAGAATATATAAAAGTCATAACATGATCAGATTTCTAGTGATTTTCTCCTCTGGATACATTTTTATGCTCGTCGGAGAAGTATTTCATAAGGGAGGTGATGGACGTAATGGCGTCCGCCATTGTTCCGATAGTTTAGTACCAGTTGCTATGCGTCAATACGAGGGAAGTGACATCACGACTGTTGAACCCTATTTTTGAGGCCATAATTTGGAGGACGTTTTAAGTTACTGTTATTTGTAGTCATACATATCTTGCCAACATGTTTCCAAATGCTTTTTGTCATTGTCCGTTGAATAAGTTATCAGTTACTGGTTATGGCTGTCGCGGTAGAGAGTCGATATTAATCTCATAGACACCAATTGGTAACCTTATCAAAATTAACCCTTTCAACGCCAGACTAGCCGTTCTGGCAAATTAAAATAAAATTATCTTTATTCCTCCCCAAAAGCGATTTTTTTTTGTCTTTAAGGTCTATTCCAAATGAAGACTGGAATAACCCATGCGTCAGCCGCAGCGAAACATCCTGAAGTGAGATAGGACGCATTTTGGGGTGAATTTTAATCCAGATAAGTGAGTAGAGCAGGCACTGATAGCGTTGATAAGACCCTGTGCTGGAAATCATCGCTAAGAATCGCTGAGTAAAATGGCTCGGTGGTTCAGCATTACAAGATGCCTGGTCTTGTCAAGAAAAAAGTCAAGCAATGTTAAGCAAATTAGTGGCGGGGTGAGTGACAGGGCCCGTGGAAAACCCTGGCCCGGTGGTGTGTCGTTGGACTTTACATATCCCAATTTCACTCAACTCTGGTATGAATGAGTGCATGGTTATAGGAAGTGACATTTATTATTGTAAAGAGTTTTGGTAAATAAGAACGCCTTGTAGGCAACCTGTACTGAATGAAATTGAGATTTGGTTCTATTTGGATTACTTGGGGATAAAAAAGACATTCTAACGCGCATGGAGCATGGTAAATCCATGGAAAAATCTTTTCAAATGTCCATAATTATCATTTCTTTTCTTTTTTTTTTCGTCCTCGATCACGTTAGAGTCCAACCCAATCCAGCCTGTAATGAGGAAATCATTTTAACCGTCATTCGGTTTTCTTCTAATCTGAGCTATCTTTATCAAAGCTTGGTGGCGCCGTAACTATTAAATTGATACTTTCAACTCGAACAATCAGTATTTTAACTCAACCGTGGCTGCGATCATTCACCGTGTCATGCCTCATTCAGCGCCATTCAATACAAGCAGACAAGGATAAAATACTTTCTTTTCTTTTCCAGTTCGATGAGAAAAAGGTTGAACCAACACGGATCTTTGAGACCTCCAAGTTATCGACAAGAACTGACACTATAGATCTCTCAGAGGCGTTAAGTCAGGTTGGCGTCTTTTGGGGTCATTTTGACGCATCGATGACGGAATTTTTTTTTAAAAAAGAAAGAAAATGTGGAGTAAATGTAAGAAGATGATGTTTTGTAATAAACATGTCGTACATAGTTAAAGACCAATTTAGAGAAACGATACAAAGTAATTATTTTGATTCGTGAGGGTAGATTGTATGGCGTGTGTGCGAAAATTGGCTTGGAAATAATGAGGCCTCGATACAACATACATTGATATTAATAATAATAATAATAATAATAATAATAATAATAATAATAATAATAATATATAATAATAATAATAATAATATAATAATAATAATAATAATAATAATAATAATAATAATAATAATAATAATAATAATAATAATATAATAATAATAATAATAATAATAATAATAATAATAATAATAATAATAATAATAATGGAATTCAAAAAAAAAACACAAACAAATTGTGCCAGGTAATATTTTAACGTAATAAGTGTTCACGATTGGTGCTTTCATTTGAGACCCCAAATCAGTGATATCGGGAATAAGGTGAATTGAGGTCAAAAGGCACATAGATAACCACGCCCCTCGGACAATCGCCTTAATGTAAACAATAGCAGTGATTGTATACATAGCAAACTACACAGGATTTGCTATCGATGGTATGTGTCTAAGTAAAATACCCACTGTTATCGGACAGAAAACTATGTGTAAATTTAAACGTTTATAATCTGATCGAGACAATCGTGTGATAACTACTCACCCATTTAGCGGAATAAAAACAATAACAATGATCAGAGAGAGAGAGAGGGGTCAGTTTGTTTATAAACAACCAACCATGTTTGTCCGAGCACGTGTGAAGGTGTGTCAAATATTCCGTGTTTTGATTGGTCAAAAATCTACTGGTCAACTGCATAGTTAAGATTCATTTGTAAATGTCGCTGCTCGAAGCTCGAAGAAATAAATAACAATGAAAAATTGAATGTAAGCTTCAATTTAATATACGAATACAGATAAAAAAGGACGTTTCGGGGTTCCCCTTTATCAACAAAACAAGATGAATGAAAGACTAAAGACGAATGAAAAAATGTGGTAGTGGAGTTAATAACTCACGGGAGCCTCTGTGGTGTAATGGTAGCACGTCTGACCGATAATCAGAAGGTCTGAGGTTCGATCCCCAGTCGAGGTCGACTGATTTTTTGGGATACAGTTCTTTGTCTTACTCCAGTGCCTGCTCCTTCATTTCTTCATTTGACATTTTTTAAAAATGACAAACAATTGCTGTTTTCTCGGAATGGTGGAAAAAAAACTTGGCAGGAATTTTAAAGTCGACATATCAAATCTTGTACGAACCCCTAAGTATAGGGTGTCAGTTACAACATAAACACTGTGTGTGTGTGTGTATGTACGTCGTATGTGTATGTGTGTGTGTGTACGTCGTATGTGTATGTGTGTGTGTGTTTGTGTGTGTATGTGTGTGCGTGTACGTCGTATGTGTATGTGTGTGTGTGTATGCGTGTACGTCGTATGTATATGTGTGTGTATGCGTGTACGTCGTATGTGTATGTGTGTGTGTGTATGCGTGTACGTCGTATGAATATGTGTGTGTGTATGCGTGTACGTCGTATGTGTATGTGTGTGTGTATGCGTGTACGTCGTATGTGTATGTGTGTTTGTGTTTGTGTCTGTGTATGCGTGTACGTGTATGTGTGTGTGTATGCGTGTACGT
>NC_088360.1:22385856-22390856 GCF_034508935.2 Berghia stephanieae | reverse complement strand
CTTGTAAAGCGCTTTGAGCATGGTTAGTGGATATAACGCTATATAAAAGCTCATATTTAAAAAAATGAACTTTGAGAAATATACAGCTAAGAAGATTGAAGTGAGATCGACATCATTGGGTGACGTTCATTGCAACAACACGATAATAGCCGACCCTACTAGAGCGCAAAAAACGCGCGATCACATTGAAAGGAGCAGTTTTCATAAAGTCCTTGACCACCCCTTTACAGTGCTCTGGTGAGGTACTCTGGAGAATCACATATTTAAAAATCTGGCCAGAAAACTCGTCCTTCAAATATCGATCGATTTAAATGACCCTCATCTTGGCAAAATCTCTCAAACCCGGGACTTCGTGAAGTTTGATTGCTAGAATATATTAAGAAGTAAAACCAAAATGGATGTCAAAAATATTAATGTAGAGCTGAGTGACGTCAAATTCTTGTATGTGTGGCTGTGTGTTGTGTGGCTATGTGGTCTTGTGGCATGACACTCGCTTTCGGATCCGAAGGTCCTGTGTTCGAGCCTCGCTCGGCGCATAGTTGAGTCCTTGGAAAAGGCTCTTTACTCACATTCTCTCACCGTACTCAGGTGTAAAATGAATACTAGGCCGTTAACAGTGTTGTGTCTGTCCGAATACAAATTTAATATCGCCTATCAGGCGTCATGTCTCGTTCTGCATGTTACGTGTAAATGCTGGTCAGGGACCCTTGGTAAAGCGCTATGAGCACGTTTAGTGGATATTGCTCTATATAAAAGCTCAATTTGTGTGTGTGTGTGTGTGAGTGTGAGTGTGTATGTATGTGTGTGTGTGAGTGTGTGTGTGTGTGTGTGTGTTTGTGCACATAGTGTTTCTTTTTAAACACAGATACGAGTAACCCATATTCTTTTCACAAATCGACATAATTTATAAACAACCAACTTTTTACATTTCTAAGGATGAATTTAATGTCTATCTTTATGAATACAACATTGTATTGTCAATATAGTAGTCATCAATAATTTACGTCATCATTCATAAAATCAATTCAACCAGAATTCAATCAATCCATGACAATCATTGCAACTGAATACCATCACGGCTGAATATCATTACACCAGACAATCATCACACCAGACAATCATCACACCAGACAATCATTACACCAGACAATCATCACATCAGACAATCATTACACCAGACAATCATTACACCAGACAATCATCACACCAGACAATCATCACATCAGACAATCATCACACCAGACAATCATCACATCAGACAATCATCACACCAGACAATCTTTACATCAGACAATCATCACACCAGACAATCATCACACCAGACAATCTTTACATCAGACAATCATCACACCAGACAATCATCACACCAGACAATCATCACACCAGACAATCATCACACCAGACAATCATCACACCAGACAATCATACAGAATCTCAATACAAAAATTATATTCTAAACAAAGATACAGGAATTGAGTTGAAGTTGTGTCCATGTCACAAACTGAAATGTTCAAATTCATATTTAATTGTGCCCAGAAATCATAGCATCATGTTGAATATCAATGTATCTCGTCTCTGTTAACTACGTATATATTATGATAATATAGTCTTATAGCATTATACATATATAACATGTCATATGTTATAATATACTCGTTTTAGAACCATTAGGCCCATTGATTTGGAGTATATTCCGGTTTCAATAGCCTGAAACGAAGAATAGTAATTGCTTATTACCTTTTTAAAAAAATAGGACGCTAGTGTGTTGCAAACTACTTCCCGCCAGCTCTTACTGACCCAGATATCCAATCACTGCTATGCGGTCATGGAGTCAGAAAGAAATCAACTCTCGACTTCAACAGGGATCGATCTCGGTTCCTTTTGCGTGGGAAGCGATGGCTCTACCTACTAAGCCTCTGGGACTCTCATGTGTTCTATAGAATGAAAGATATTTTGTTATTTTATTTTAAAGCTTTTATATTCGGTTTCCCGCACTGCCTTTTACAGTCCACAGAAACTAACAGATTAGTGTGTTCAAGTTGTCAAACACATCTGAATTGGTTCATCATAGCAGTAACTACACAACTAAGGTAGAAATACTACCCACATTGTTAAACACATCAGAATGGACTCCTCATAGCAGTAACTATATACACAACTAAGGTAGAAATACTACACACGTTGTTAAACACATCAGAATGAATTCATCATAGCAGTAACTACACACAACTAAGGTAGAATTTCTACACACGTTGTCAACAAACATTCATTATAGAATTATATGAATTCCAATTTGAAAACATAACGTACGTTTAGGATGCTCAGTTTCCTCCTGAACAATCAACAAAAATCGATTAGTTTTTTAATCTTGGTTAGAGGACTTCAATAAAGATCATCTTCACGCTAACGCATTATTGATTGTCATTTGATGTTTTTGTTCTTAGGCTGAAGCCTGAAACAGTTCTTCGTGATGAATATTTTTGTATATTAAATAGACTGATTGATAAGAATATATTTTGATCGTGTTTGAAGTCAAGTCAATCCCCAATACAACCAGCTGTCTTTTCCCCACTGCCCTGGGTAAAGGGTTTCGTTGGGCAGTAGGTACATCCCATGGCGTAGTGGAGCGCTTTATTGGCGTGGGTCAGGTTGCTGTAGCCGTAGGTTGAGTTCAAAGCCAGACTGGGGAATAGGGGAGGATAGGGTAGGGAAAAGGCTGCCGCTGCTGCTGCCGCTAAGCTGGAGCTCGGGTTTCTGGAAGACTGGGCTGCAGCGCTGTAGGAGTAACGGATGGAGTTGAGATGGGCAGTGGGAGGGGCGCTGATAGGGGAGAACGCAGATTTGAAAGATGAGGAATTCATGGAGGGAGGGAGACTATATGGGTGATGGAACAGCCCTGAGGCTGGAAGACCTGTCGCTAGGGAAGACCCCGGTCCTACAAGTGTCCCGACAGAGGGTAAACCCGAAACGTTGTTCGGGGAGTTGAGTGTTTCCGAACTAGAGTTGGATGAATTAGTGCTTTGTGGGATTGGAACGTTAACGCTTTGACTACCGTGAGTGTTCAGGACTTGTTCGATTGCCTGGACTATGTCGTTGTTGCATCCTTGAAGGATGAGTTGCAGGACGCCTCGTTTCATGGCCGGGAAGACCTTGCACAGCATATCCAGGGACGATCGCCTATTGGAGGGATGGACGGACAGCATGGCTTCCTCCAGGCTTAGAGGATGGGTTGGGGGTAGCAGTTGACCTGGTTTAGACGGGGTGCCAGAAATAAATCCCCGGGGAAGTATGGCCGCATGGTTCCCGAGGAATTGGGTTGAGGGTGGGGGAAAGGGTTCTCGTTTAGACCCGCCATCGACTTGGGGGAAAATCGACCTGTTGGCGGAGTAGATGACGCAGTAGACGGGGAGTCCATAGCTTTTTGAGATTCCATCAAACCTGGAGACTGACTCGTTTGGGCTGGTGACGTCACGGATCGGGCGTTTTGACAATCCGACTCGAGACGAGGACGTTTGGGTAGTGGGCCTGAAATAGAGACAAGAACAGTTTAATACAGAGATAGAAATCAAAGCTTTTGAAATGGATTACAGCGATAATGCACGCCAATGCAATCTGAGGACTCGATAAAACACACTTAAATCATCTCCGTCCCGCTCTCTCGCTAGAAATGAATATCTTAATGTGCCGCTATTGAAACAAGCCGGGAAAATGGGGTTTATCTGGTAAAAGATCTCGAGATATTTGTAACACTGTGAATGAAAACGTTGTACAGCGTATGGGGGTCGCTAAGTAAATGTTTGTTCGGCGTGACTCCGGGAGCAATAAAAGTTTAATGTATTTACAGTAGCCACTGTCACCACTACTGTTTATACTTTATCGTCTTCCTTGGAATATAAGCCAAGCTGGCATGACAAAACGTCCTATTCAAGTTTGTTTTTTTCTTAGGACAGAAAGGGTTTATTCCTTATAGCAATTCAAATTAAAGCTTTTAAATAGCGCAATATCGATCAAATGTGTCCAAGGCGTTTTACAAGGAGCCCCAAGCCAATATCGTGGTTCTGAAAAAAATAAATTAAAAAAACCTTTAAAAATAATTGGGGACCAGACCTTCAAATAAAAAATAAATAAATAGAAATATGAGCTTTTATATAGCGCAATATCCACTAAACGTGCTAAAAGCGCTTTACAAAGGGGTCCCAGACCAACCACAACGCTTAACAGGACGGGACCTGACGCATGTTTGGCGATATTACATTTTTTTTTCGGACAGAGACAACGCTGTTAACGGCCAGGTACTCATTTTGCACTTGAGTACAGTGAAAGAATGCGAGTAACGAGTGTTTTCCATGTATGGTGTTATTGGGCAAACAGGACACGAATGTATGGTGTTATTGGGCAAACAGGACACGAATGTATGGTGTTATTGGGCAAACAGGACACGAATGTATGGTGTTATTGGCAAATAGGACACGAATTTATGGTGCTATTGGGCAAACAGGACACGAATGTATGGTGTTATTGGGCAAACAGGACACGAATGTATGGTGTTATTGGCAAATAGGACACGAATTTATGGTGCTATTGGGCAAACAGGACACGAATGTATGGTGCTATGGGGCAAACAGGGCACGAATTTATGGTGCTATGGGGCAAACAGGACACGAATGTATGGTGCTATGGGACAAACAGGACACGAATTTATGGTGCTATGGGGCAAACAGGACACGAATGTATGGTGCTATGGAGCAAACAGGACACGAATGGTGTGGTGCTATGGGGCAAATGGGACACGAATTTATGGTGCTGTGGGGCAAACAGGACACGAATGTATGGTGTTATTAGGCAAATAGGACACGAATGTATGGTGCTATGGGGCAAACAGGACACGAATGTATGGTGCTATGGGGCAAACAGGACACGAATGTATGGTGCTATGGGGCAAACGAGACACGAATGTATGGTGCTATGGGGCAAATAGGACACGAATTATGGTGCTATGG
>NC_088360.1:22373352-22385756 GCF_034508935.2 Berghia stephanieae | reverse complement strand
GTGTGGTGTGTGGTGTGTGTTATACAAAACTAACGTCATTCGGGTCATTCCAATAGGTGACCTATCCTGAGTAAAGCCAAAGGCCTATAACATGTCAATATTTTACCCTGTCTCTGGTAGAATGGATTGTTTTGTCTTTCACGTCACGAGATATCTCTTACAAAAACCGGAATTGGATGGCACTTCGAGCACAGGGCCTGGTCTGTCGCCAAGGACCGGATGAAATGGAAGGACAATGTCCATGCCTTATGCGCATCCTGATGCCGAGAGTTTTAAAGGGTCAAAGTGTGGTCTTTTAAAGATGCGCGAGCTTATAAATATTTAAAAAAAAATATAAAAAAAAAAGAAAAAAAAAGAAGAAGAAGAAGAAGAAGAAGAAGAAGAAGAAGAAAAAAAGGGGGAAGAAGGGGGAAGGAGGAGGGGAGGAGGAAGGAGGAGGAGAGGATGAGGAGGAGAGGGGGAAAGGGAGAGAAGAGGAAGAAGGAGAGAAGAAGAAGAAGAAGAAGAAAGAAATGAAGAAGAGAAGAAGAAGAAGAAGAAGAAGAAGAAGAAGAAGAGAAGAAGAAGAAGAAGAAAGAAGAAGAAGAAGAAAAGAAGAAGGAAGAAGAAGAAGAAAGAAGAAGAAGAAGAAGAAGAAGAAGAAGAAGAAGAAGAAGAAGAAGAAGAAGAAGAAGAAGAAGAAGAAGAAGAAGAGAAGAAGAAGAAGAAGAAGAAGAAGAAGAAGGAAGAAGAAGAAGAAGAAATGAAGAAGAAGAGAAGAAGAAGAAGAAGAAGAAGAAGAAGAAGAAGAAGAAGAAGAAAAGAAGAAGAAGAAGAAGAAGAAGAAGAAGAGAAGAAGAAGAAGAAGAAGAAGAGAAGAAGAAGAAGAAGAAGAGAAGAAGAAGAAGAAGAAGAGAAGAAGAAGAAGAAGAGAAGAGAAGAAGAAAAGAAGAAGAAGAAAAGAAGAAGAAGAAGAAGAAGAAGAAGAAGAAGAAGAAGAAGAAGAAGAAGAAAGAAAAGAAGAAGAAGAAGAAGAAGAAGAAGAAGAAGAAGAAGAAGAAAGAAGAAGAAGAAGAAGAAAGAAGAAGAAGAAGAAGAAAGAAGAAGAAGAAGAAGAAGAAAAGAAGAAGAAGAAAGAAGAAGAAGAAGAAGAAGAAGAAGAAGAAGAGAAGAAGAAGAAGAAGAAGAAGAAGAAGAAGAAGAAGAAGAAGAAGAAAAGAAGAAGAAGAAGAAGAGAAGAAGAAGAGATGAAGAAGAAGGAAGAAGAAGAAGAAGAAGAAGAAGAAAAAGAAGAAGAAGAAGAAGAAGAAGAGAAGAAAAGAAGAAGAAGAAGAAGAAGAAGAAAGAAGAAGAAGAAGAAGAAAGAAGAAGAAGAAGAAGAAGAAGAAGAAGAAGAAGAAGAAGAGAAGAAGAAGAAGAAGAAGAAGAAGAAGAAGAAGAAGAAGAAGAAGAAGAAGAAGAAGAAGAAGAAGAGAAGAAGAAGAAGAAGAAGAAGAAGAAGAAGAAGAAGAAGAAGAAGAAGAAGAAGAAGAAGTAAGAAGAAGAAGAAGAAGAAGAAGAAGAAGAAGAAGAAGAAGAAGAAGAAGAAGAAGAAGAAGAAGAAGAAGAAGAAGAAGAAGAAGAAGAAGAAGAAGAAGAAGAAGAAGAAGAAGAAGATACGTCCTATTCACAAAAATTACAGTGAATATTCCACGACGTTGAACTCAAATCATGACGACCTTTCATCCAAGTAGAGACACGTCCATCTCTGGTTTCGTATTCAGCATTTTTGTGTGTAGCCCGGAGCAAACACACCTAATGCACACTGCCATGGCTTCTTTTATCCAAGATCCTTAATAAGTTATAGAGTGTCGTATCATAACTGGCTATTAGCACTTAACGCGAGCTACTGAATGGCCTCTCGCGGTCAAGGAGGCATAGGACGGTAACTTTATCAACTTTTGTTTGTCCTTATAAGCTGATGTCGGTTTTGGTTGACACCTCTGAATATTGTTATGATCAAATTAATACTAGAGCTGGACAAACATTTTCACCGTTTGTTATTAATTCATTATCAGCGAGTACATATAATTCGACTGCCAGTCATATCCTGTCGTTGGAGTTTGTGGACAACGGAACAATAAACACTCTGATCATTATATTTTATCTATGTGGTCTTGTGGTATGGCAACTCGCTTTCAGATCGGAAGGTTTCTAGGTTCGAGCCCCTCTCGGCGCATAGTTGAGTCCTTGGAAACGGCTCTTTACTTACATTCTATCACCGTACACAGGTGCAAAATGAGTACCTGGCCGTTAACAGCGTTGTCTCTGTCCGATAAAAAATTGCAGTAATCGCCTAACGGGCGTCATGTCCCGTCCTAAATGTTTAGTGTTGCTGTTGGCCAGGGACACCTTGTAAAGCGCTTTGAGCATGGTTAGTGGATATAACGCTATATAAAAGCTCATATTTAAAAAAATGAACTTTGAGAAATATACAGCTAAGAAGATTGAAGTGAGATCGACATCATTGGGTGACGTTCATTGCAACAACACGATAATAGCCGACCCTACTAGAGCGCAAAAAACGCGCGATCACATTGAAAGGAGCAGTTTTCATAAAGTCCTTGACCACCCCCTTTACAGTGCTCTGGTGAGGTACTCTGGAGAATCACATATTTAAAATCTGGCCAGAAACTCGTCCTTCAAATATCGATCGATTTAAATGACCCTATTCTTGGCAAAATCTCTCAAACCCAGGACTTCGTGAAGTTTGATTGCTAGAATATATTAAGAAGTAAAACCAAAATGGATGTCAAAAATATTAATGTAGAGCTGAGTGACGTCAAATTCTTGTATGTGTGGCTGTGTGTTGTGTGGCTATGTGGTCTTGTGGCATGACACTCGCTTTCGGATCCGAAGGTCCTGTGTTCGAGCCTCGCTCGGCGCATAGTTGAGTCCTTGGAAAAGGCTCTTTACTCACATTCTCTCACCGTACTCAGGTGGTAAAAATGAATACGTAGGCCGTTAACAGTGTTTGTGCTGTCCGAATACAAATTTAATATCGCCTATCAGGCGTCATGTCTCGTTCTGCATGTTACGTGTAAATGCTGGTCAGGGACCCTTGGTAAAGCGCTAATGAGCACGTTTAGTGGATATTGCTCTATATAAAAGCTCAATTTGTGTGTGTGTGTGGTGAGTGTGAGTGTGTATGTATGTGTGTGTGTGAGTGTGTGTGTGTGTGTGTGTTTGTGCACATAGTGTTTTCTTTTTAAACACAGATACGAGTAACCCATATTCTTTTCACAAATCGACATAATTTATAAACAACCAACTTTTTACATTTCTAAGGATGAATTTAATGTCTATCTTTATGAATACAACATTGTATTGTCAATATAGTAGTCATCAATAATTTACGTCATCATTCATAAAATCAATTCAACCAGAATTCAATCAATCCATGACAATCATTGCAACTGAATACCATCACGGCTGAATATCATTACACCAGACAATCATCACACCAGACAATCATCACACCAGACAATCATTACACCAGACAATCATCACATCAGACAATCATTACACCAGACAATCATTACACCAGACAATCATCACACCAGACAATCATCACATCAGACAATCATCACACCAGACAATCATCACATCAGACAATCATCACACCAGACAATCTTTACATCAGACAATCATCACACCAGACAATCATCACACCAGACAATCTTTACATCAGACAATCATCACACCAGACAATCATCACACCAGACAATCATCACACCAGACAATCATCACACCAGACAATCATCACACCAGACAATCATACAGAATCTCAATACAAAAATTATATTCTAAACAAAGATACAGGAATTGAGTTGAAGTTGTGTCCATGTCACAAACTGAAATGTTCAAATTCATATTTAATTGTGCCCAGAAATCATAGCATCATGTTGAATATCAATGTATCTCGTCTCTGTTAACTACGTATATATTATGATAATATAGTCTTATAGCATTATACATATATAACATGTCATATGTTATAATATACTCGTTTAGAACCATTAGGCCCATTGATTTGGAGTATATTCCGGTTTCAATAGCCTGAAACGAAGAATAGTAATTGCTTATTACCTTTTTAAAAAAAATAGGACGCTAGTGTGTTGCAAACTACTTCCCGCCAGCTCTTACTGACCCAGATATCCAATCACTGCTATGCGGTCATGGAGTCAGAAAGAAATCAACTCTCGACTTCAACAGGGATCGATCTCGGTTCCTTTTGCGTGGGAAGCGATGGCTCTACCTACTAAGCCTCTGGACTCTCATGTGTTCTATAGAATGAAAGATATTTTGTTATTTTTTTAAAGCTTTTATATTCGGTTTCCCGCACTGCCTTTTACAGTCCACAGAAACTAACAGATTAGTGTGTTCAAGTTGTCAAACACATCTGAATTGGTTCATCATAGCAGTAACTACACAACTAAGGTAGAAAATACTACCCACATTGTTAAACACATCAGAATGGACTCCTCATAGCAGTAACTATATACACAACTAAGGTAGAAATACTACACACGTTGTTAAACACATCAGAATGAATTCATCATAGCAGTAACTACACACAACTAAGGTAGAAATTTCTACACACGTTGTCAACAAACATTCATTATAGAATTATATGAATTCCAATTTGAAAACATAACGTACGTTTAGGATGCTCAGTTTCCTCCTGAACAATCAACAAAAATCGATTAGTTTTTTTAATCTTGGTTAGAGGACTTCAATAAAGATCATCTTCACGCTAACGCATTATTGATTGTCATTTGATGTTTTTGTTCTTAGGCTGAAGCCTGAAACAGTTCTTCGTGATGAATATTTTTGTATATTAAATAGACTGATTGATAAGAATATATTTTGATCGTGTTTGAAGTCAAGTCAATCCCCAATACAACCAGCTGTCTTTTCCCCACTGCCCTGGGTAAAGGGTTTCGTTGGGCAGTAGGTACATCCCATGGCGTAGTGGAGCGCTTTATTGGCGTGGGTCAGGTTGCTGTAGCCGTAGGTTGAGTTCAAAGCCAGACTGGGGAATAGGGGAGGATAGGGTAGGGAAAAGGCTGCCGCTGCTGCTGCCGCTAAGCTGGAGCTCGGTTTCTGGAAGACTGGGCTGCAGCGCTGTAGGAGTAACGGATGGAGTTGAGATGGGCAGTGGGAGGGGCGCTGATAGGGGAGAACGCAGATTTGAAAGATGAGGAATTCATGGAGGGAGGGAGACTATATGGGTGATGGAACAGCCCTGAGGCTGGAAGACCTGTCGCTAGGGAAGACCCCGGTCCTACAAGTGTCCCGACAGAGGGTAAACCCGAAACGTTGTTCGGGGAGTTGAGTGTTTCCGAACTAGAGTTGGATGAATTAGTGCTTTGTGGGATTGGAACGTTAACGCTTTGACTACCGTGAGTGTTCAGGACTTGTTCGATTGCCTGGACTATGTCGTTGTTGCATCCTTGAAGGATGAGTTGCAGGACGCCTCGTTTCATGGCCGGGAAGACCTTGCACAGCATATCCAGGGACGATCGCCTATTGGAGGGATGGACGGACAGCATGGCTTCCTCCAGGCTTAGAGGATGGGTTGGGGGTAGCAGTTGACCTGGTTTAGACGGGGTGCCCAGAAATAAATCCCCGGGGAAGTATGGCCGCATGGTTCCCGAGGAATTGGGTTGAGGGTGGGGAAAGGGTTCTCGTTTAGACCCGCCATCGACTTGGGGGAAAATCGACCTGTTGGCGGAGTAGATGACGCAGTAGACGGGGAGTCCATAGCTTTTTGAGATTCCATCAAACCTGGAGACTGACTCGTTTGGGCTGGTGACGTCACGGATCGGGCGTTTTGACAATCCGACTCGAGACGAGGACGTTTGGGTAGTGGGCCTGAAATAGAGACAAGAACAGTTTAATACAGAGATAGAAATCAAAGCTTTTGAAATGGATTACAGCGATAATGCACGCCAATGCAATCTGAGGACTCGATAAAACACACTTAAATCATCTCCGTCCCGCTCTCTCGCTAGAAATGAATATCTTAATGTGCCGCTATTGAAACAAGCCGGGAAAATGGGGTTTATCTGGTAAAAGATCTCGAGATATTTGTAACACTGTGAATGAAAACGTTGTACAGCGTATGGGGTCGCTAAGTAAATGTTTGTTCGGCGTGACTCCGGGAGCAATAAAAGTTTAATGTATTTACAGTAGCCACTGTCACCACTACTGTTTATACTTTATCGTCTTCCTTGGAATATAAGCCAAGCTGGCATGACAAAACGTCCTATTCAAGTTTGTTTTTTTCTTAGGACAGAAAGGGTTTATTCCTTATAGCAATTCAAATTAAAGCTTTTAAATAGCGCAATATCGATCAAATGTGTCCAAGGCGTTTTACAAGGAGCCCCAAGCCAATATCGTGGTTCTGAAAAAAATAAATTAAAAAAACCTTTAAAAATAATTGGGGACCAGACCTTCAAATAAAAAATAAATAAATAGAAATATGAGCTTTTATATAGCGCAATATCCACTAAACGTGCTAAAAGCGCTTTACAAAGGGGTCCCAGACCAACCACAACGCTTAACAGGACGGGACCTGACGCATGTTTGGCGATATTACATTTTTTTTCGGACAGAGACAACGCTGTTAACGGCCAGGTACTCATTTTGCACTTGAGTACAGTGAAAGAATGCGAGTAACGAGTGTTTTCCATGTATGGTGTTATTGGGCAAACAGGACACGAATGTATGGTGTTATTGGGCAAACAGGACACGAATGTATGGTGTTATTGGGCAAACAGGACACGAATGTATGGTGTTATTGGCAAATAGGACACGAATTTATGGTGCTATTGGGCAAACAGGACACGAATGTATGGTGTTATTGGGCAAACAGGACACGAATGTATGGTGTTATTGGCAAATAGGACACGAATTTATGGTGCTATTGGGCAAACAGGACACGAATGTATGGTGCTATGGGGCAAACAGGGCACGAATTTATGGTGCTATGGGGCAAACAGGACACGAATGTATGGTGCTATGGGACAAACAGGACACGAATTTATGGTGCTATGGGGCAAACAGGACACGAATGTATGGTGCTATGGAGCAAACAGGACACGAATGGTGTGGTGCTATGGGGCAAATGGGACACGAATTTATGGTGCTGTGGGGCAAACAGGACACGAATGTATGGTGTTATTAGGCAAATAGGACACGAATGTATGGTGCTATGGGGCAAACAGGACACGAATGTATGGTGCTATGGGGCAAACAGGACACGAATGTATGGTGCTATGGGGCAAACGAGACACGAATGTATGGTGCTATGGGGCAAATAGGACACGAATTTATGGTGCTATGGGGCAAACATGACACGAATGTATGGTGTTATTAGGCAAATAGGACACGAATGTATGGTGCTATGGGGCAAACAGGACACGAATTTTCCTCTTTAAGTCACTAAGTAAATGATGAAACAAAATTTCCGTTTTCTCTGAATGATGAAAATGTGACCCGGCAGATTTTGAAAGTCAATTCGATAAATCACCCTGGTATCTTACCGCTTTCAATCGGTGGGTCACATTACTATTTATTATAGGGTCAGCGTGGCTCATCGGTACGTTTTTGCTTCGTAACCGAAAGGTAACGAATTCGATCACCAGCCGTTGTGCGGCCTTGAGCAAGTCACCTCGCCCTAGCTCAAATTGCGGCGCTGCGCTACGGCTAACGCCTGGGTCATTCCAGTCTTCCCTTGGAATAGATCCTAAAGAAAAATTTCTACTTTGGGATGAATAAAGGGGATTAATCATCTTTTTTTTCTTTTTTTTTTTTTTTTTTTTTTGGAAATTTTTTTTTTAAATCATGCCAAACTACGAAAGAATAAAAAAGCTTAAAGAGAATTTTAAAAAGGCAATTTATCGAAATGTGACCCCTGTTCGTCTCAAACGTTATCATAATATCATCATTTAATAGTCATATCGATATACAGACACGGTCGGCGATCATCGATTCATGATTTCAATGGCGGCAGTTGACGCTAACTTTCACCCAGCCATACAAATACATAGGCTATTCACAGGGTGCAGTTTTATGTCCTATCTTTTTTCCTCATTTAATGGCCTTGTACTCAACACACCCACAACAAGAACGATTGCGTTTGTAGACATCGTGGAAATAGACAGTTGTCTGTATATTATTTCCCCTAATTCGATGTAATTCTATTGATGATGGTGACGGTTAGTAGTAGTAGTAGTAGTAGTAGTAGTAGTAGTAGTAGTAGTAGTAGTAGTAGTTGTTGTTGTTGTTGTTGTTGTTGTTGTTGTAGTAGTAGTAGTAGTAGTAGTAGTAGTAGTAGTTAGTTGTTGTTGTGTGTAGTAGTAGTAGTAGTAGTAGTAGTAGTAGTAGTAGTAGTAGTAGTAGTCGTAGTAGTAGTAGTAGTAGTAGTAGTGTAGTAGTAGTAGTAGTAGTAGTAGTTAGTAGTAGTAGTAGTAGTTAGTAGTAGTAGTAGTAGTAGTATGTAGTAGTAGTAGTAGTAGTAGTAGTAGTAGTAGTGTAGTAGTTGTAGTAGTAGTAGTAGTAGTAGTAGTAGTGTAGTAGTAGTATAGTAGTAGTAGTATAGTAGTAGTAGTAGTAGTAGTAGTAGTAGTAGTAGGTAGTAGTAGTAGTAGTATAGTAGTAGTAGTAGTAGTAGTAGTAGTAGTAGTATAGTAGTAGTAGTAGTAGTAGTATAGTATAGTAGTAATGATAAAGATAATAATAATAATAATAATAATAATAATAATAATAATAATAATAATAATAATAATAATAATAATAATAATGATGATAATAATAATAGTAATAATAATAATAATATTAATAATGACAATAATAATAATAATAATAATAATAATAATAATAATAATAATAATATAATAATAATAATAATAATAATAATAATAATATAATAATAATAATAATAATAATAATAATATAATAATAATAATAATACCAATAAATAATATAATAATATAATAATAATAATAATAATAATAATAATAATAATAATATATAATAATAATAATAATAATAATGATGATGATATGATGATAATGGTCATGACGACGGCGATGATAACAACTATCTTATCAAGTTCAGCTTATATTATATATGTTGTTATCACAATGACTTTATAACCATTTTATGTCTTTGGAACTCGATGAGTATAAAGTTAGACTATCCCATATTTATCATTTTTTCATTGGATAAGAAAACTTTTAAAAATAAAATGAAATTGAGCTTTTATAAAGCGCAACCACTAAATGTGCCCACAACGTTATACGTGCGGCTATGTGGTCTAGTGGTATGACACTCGCTTTCGGATCGGAAGGTCCTGGGTTCGAGCCTCGCGACGGCGCATAGTTGAGTCCTTGGAAAAGGCTCTTTACTCACATTCTCTCACCGTACTCAGGTGTAAAATGAGTACCTGGCCGTTAACAGCGTTGTCTCCGTCCGAAAAATTGTAATATCGCCTAACAGGTGTCATGTCCCGTCCTACATGTTAAATGTTGCTGTTGACCAGGGACCCCTTGTAAAGCGCTTTGAACACATTTAGTGGATATTGCGCTATATAAAAGCTCTAATAAATGGTCCCTAGCCAACAGCAACACGTAACATGTAGAGAACGAGACATGACGCCTATTAGGCGATATTCCATTTTTTCGGACAGCGACAGCGCTTTTAATGGCCAGGTGCTCATTTTAAACCTGAGTATGGTGAGAGAATCTGAGTGAAGAGTCTTTTCCAAGGACTCAACTATGCGCCGAGCGAGGCTCGAACCCAGGACCTTCCGATCCGAAAGCGAGTGTCATACCACTGGACCACATAGCCACACAATTATTATTGATTAACCGAAAACACTGACGTGCGGTATGGAACGTGAAAAGGTCATTAGAAAAATATAAACAGTGATCCAGAGCTGCCAACCCGAAAATTCGAAAATTCGTCCTTTTCAAGGGGGAAAAAAGGAAAAATTCACTCAAAATAGATATATAGAAATAAACAATTTTCTCTCAGCATGATCCAACATTGCCACAAAGTCCTTAAGACAGGGTCTAAGAAGTTAGACGTTCCTTTTCAACAAGATTTATGGAGTCCGTTGGAACTAATAATAATAATAATAATAATAATAATAATAATAATAATAATAATAATAATAATAATAATAATAATAATGCTGAAAACTTATATAGCGCTATAACTCCGAGACACCAGACTCTAAGCGCTTAAACTACAAATTACTTTGGCTGAAACATACTCATTTAGACACACAAGCACACGCACACACACACACACACACACATACACACACACAACACAACACACAACACAAACCAAACCTATCTTGCTTCTCATACCATCTACTAAAATCGAAAGAAATATGTTTTAAGCGAACGTTTAAAAATAGACAAAATTCTTTTTCACGAATGCTCTGGGTAAAGCGTTCCAAATAGAGGGTCCGAAATGAGAAAAGGATCTCATTCCAGCATTTTTCCGAATTCGAGGGACAACAAGTTTTGTGGAATCACTGACCGAACTATGTAGCTGGGGCCAATAATTCGTATTTCTAATAATTGTTCATAGTGCTAGCCAGGTCTGGTGATCATACGAGTTTGTGATTAAGTGTGGGATAACCTCACTGTTCCTTAATACCACCCATTTGATGTCAGGTTTGAGTGTTCGTCTCTCTAAGCAACTAGATCTGGTATTATACCATTCTGGCATCTCGTTGTATTTATTAAACGAGTTATTTTTATCCTGCCCAATAACACAACGAGCTTGCGAGTATGTGTTATTGCACGATAAAAATATAACGAGTTTAATAAATACAAAGAAATGAAAGAATACGTTTATTCCATCCCTCCACATAAAATTATTAGATATTTTGTAACCAAATGGTATGGTATTAGTACTTCTATTCACCATAATTTGTATCTTTCTCATTCTGCTTGAATGACAATTTGACACAAAAACTAAAAACGTTGGATTTGTATTCATGCGCACCAAAAGATTATTTATAATTACCAATCAGCTGTCTTTTACACCTAATTTCACACCAATAAAATGTGCGAAAATAATCTGAAATCGTTGAATAAATTTTAATTCAACGCGTTCAAAGCATTACTCAGCGATTAGGTATTTACTAAGAAATGATAGGGTTTTCCAATGAGAGGTCTGGAATAATGTCCTTTATAAAACATAGTATATAAACTCCAAATCGGTTTTGATTATCACCAAAAAAAATGTTTTAATTTTTTTTTTTTAATTGAGCTTTTTATATAGCGCAATATCCACTAAACGTGCTCAAAGCGCTTTACAATGGGTCCCTGACTAACACGTAAAATTTATAACAAGACATGACGCCTGTTAGGCGATATTACACATTTTTCTTCGACATAGACAACGCTGTTAACGACCAGGTACTCATTTTACACCTGAGTATGGTGAAAGAATGTGAGTAAAGAGCCTTTTCCAAGGACTCAACTATGTGCCGAGCTAGACTCGAACCCAGGACCTTCCGATCCGAAAGCGAGTGTCATACCACTAGACAACATAGCCGCACAACTAATTCTTTCTTTTTTTTTTCATATAAAACCGTCCCGACGCAGTACCGTTTGGAAGTGTCAGGGCACATATTATGACGTATATGTTTTCGGAGAAGGCTCTTTATTAACACTCAGGTGTGAAATGAGTACCTACCTGGCATTTAACAGTGTTTTTCTCTGTCGGAAAACGAGGAAAAAAATAATTTGTATTATCGTCTACACGTGAGGTGTTGCTGGTGGTCAGGGACCCTTAGTAAAGCGCTGTGAGCACGTTTAGGGGATATTGCGCTATATAAAAGCTCAAGTTTTTTGGGATTTGCTTTGGGGGAGGGGGGGGGGAGAAGGAGGGGTGTTAAGTGTTTTATTTCAATGGCCAAAGCGTAAAATTGACATTTTGTGTTTGTATGTGTATTGCATGTATGAGTATATATATATATATATATATATATATATATATATATATATATATATATATATATAATATAATATGTGTGTGTTTGTGTGTGTGTGTGTGTGTGTGTGTCCGTGTGTGTGTGTACGATACCAAAGCCATTTTGACGACAACAACAACCACACGAAAACGTTAGAATTAGATAATATGATGCGTTTGGTATTGGATGAAAACTGTGTGCAACTGTTATCAAGTCATCATAAATACACGGGCCTTTCTCTAGGAAGTCATTCACTTTCAACACTCCCGCCGGCGGGCTTGACAAAACACGTCTTGGGAATTTTGAACAGAAAGTTTGTCCTTCAAATTTAACAAACGGTCGATTAAAATCACCTTCATCTTGTTAAAAAAACTTTCAAACA
>NC_088360.1:22360852-22368352 GCF_034508935.2 Berghia stephanieae | reverse complement strand
CCTTTTCAAGCCGAAGAAGTGTTTAGAGCCCCAAACGTCCCATTAAATTTGATCGGAAAACCCAGAGCGACGACCGAGAAATAGTCGCTACAATTTAGTCATGTATTTATCTTTTCATTGTTTTTTCGTGTCGGCTGAAGAAGGGTTCTGAGCCTGAAACGTCTAGAGATTGGTATTTTGTTCATTGAAGCTGTTCTATTCATCTTTGTTTATTCCTTGTTACAGTCCACAGCCACTAGCGGCTTTGTATTGCTTATAATTAATATTTAAAAAATGTAAGTTTTAAAAAATAAATCCCTTTATTCATCCCATAGGGAAAATTTGTCTCTAGGGCCAATAATTCCAAGGGAAGACTGGAATAACCCATGCATCCGCCGCAGCACAGCGCCGCAAATTGAGCGAGGGCGAGGTGCCACACAGCTCAGCGGCGGGTGATCGAACTTGTTGCCTTTCGGGTAGGAAGCTAAGAGCGTACCGCTGCGCCACGCTGCTCTCCCCCTCCCCCCCCCCCCTCCCCCCACCAATTATTCTTGGTAGGCATGCCGCATCGAAGGACATCCTAAAATCGACCCCCGAACGGGGTGGGGTGAGGTAGCACCCATATGTTAGCACCTACCAATTCAAATACGATTCTTTCATCTCTTTGTATTTATCAAACGAGTTTGTTTTTGTTTGTTTGTTGTTGTTTTTTGTTGTTTTTTTTTTGTCTTTATTTTGTTTGTTTTTTTTTTTATCGTGTCCAATAACACAACGAGCTTGCGAGTAGGTAGACGTCTCTGTGCTATTACACTATAAAAATATAACATGTTTAATAAATACAAAGAAATGAAACAATACGTTTATTCCACCCCTCCAAGTAAGATTATATTAAATATTTTGTAACCAAATGGTATGATATTAGTACTTCTATTCACCATAATTTGTATCTTTCTCCTTCTGCTTGAATGATAATTTGACACAAAAAACAAAAACATTGGATTTGTATTCATGCGCACCAAAAGATTATTTATAATTACCAATCAGCTGTCTTTTATACCTAATTTCACACCAATAAAATGTGCGAAAATATTCTGCAACCGTTGAATAAATTTTTCTTCAATGCCTTCAAAGCATTACTCAACGATGACGTATTTACTAAGAAATGATCGGGTTTTCCAATGGGAGGATTGAACTAAAATGTTTTTCCTAACACTTTACACCCCCGATATTTGATATGAATTTCATCTGGTGAGGTTTTCTTCCTATTTTTGTAGCAGACGTATCATGTTTTGATTGTTATTCACTCATCCATAGAAACCGCCTCCAGCCAGCCCAATGTCAAAGGGAAACCACTCCACGTACGAGTAGTGTGGTTATTATTATTATTATTATTATTATTATTATTATTATTATTATTATTATTATTATTATTATTGTTGTTGTTGTTGTTGTTGTTGTAGTTTTTGTTTTTGTAGTTGTTTTTGTTGTTGATCCTTCTTCTTCTTCTTCTTTCTTCTTCTTCTTCTTCTTCTTCTTCTTCTTTCTTCTTCTTCTTCTTCTTCTTCTTCTCCTTCTCTTCTTCTTCTCCTTCTCCTTCTTCTTCTTCTTCTTCTTCTTCTTCTTTTCTTCTTCTTCTTCTTCTTCTTCCTTCTTCTTCTTCTTCTTCTTCTTCTTCTTCTTCTTCTTCTTCTTCTTCTTCTTCTTCTTCTTCTTCTTCTTCTTCTTCTTCTTCTTCTTCTTCTTCTTCTTCTTTCTTCTTCTTCTTCTTTCTTCTTCTTCTTCTTCTTTCTTCTTCTTCTTCTTCTTCTTCTTCTTCTTCTTCTTCTTCTTCTCTTCTTCTCTTCTCTCTTCTTCTTCTTCTTCTTCTTTCTTCTTCTTCTTCTCTTCTTCTTCTTCTTCTTCTCTTCTTCTTCTTCTTCTTCTTCTTTCTTCTTCTTTCTTCTTCTTCTTCTTCTTCTTCTTCTTCTTCTTCTTCTTCTTCTTCTTCTTCTTCTTCTTCTTCTTCTTCTTCTTCTTCTTTCTTCTTCTTCTTCTTCTTCTTCTTCTTCTTCTTCTTCTTCTTCTTCTTCTTCTTCTTCTTCTTCTTCTTCTTCTTCTTCTTCTTCTTCTTCTTCTTCTTCTTCTTCTTCTTCTTCTTCTTCTTCTTCTTTAAATTTAAATTTAAATTGAGCTTTTATAGAGGTCAATATCCACTAAACGTGCTCAAAGCGTTTCGCAAAAGGTCCCTGGTCAACAGCAACACGTAACATGAAGAACGGGACATGACGCCTGTTAGGCGATATTACATTTGTTTTCCCCACCGAGACAACGCTGTTAACGGCCAGGTACTCATTTACAACCTGAGTACGGTGAGAGAACGTGAGTAAAAGTCTTTTCCAAGGACTCAACTATGCGACTAGTGAGGCTCGAACCCAAGACCTAACGATCCGAAAGCGAGTGTCATACCACTAGACCACAAAGCCGCGCTTATTGCGCTATATAAATGCTAAAGTGTAAAACGAAATCGAAAAACCAATTTCGTCATAATAGAGGAAGTAACAAGACACAAGGTGAGTATAAATTACAACAGAGAATATAAAAAAAAAACTTCGCGGTGATGGGGGGCTCGAACCCGCGACCTTTTCCACAATAGAGAACGAAGGCGGTGTGCTACATACATTGTACAAAGGAATTGAAGGGTTGGCTATAATTGATGTCAACGCTAACAACAGCATATCGGTGAGATCGATAAGTGTCATCGACCCGTTGTCAGTGTCGATAATCATGGATTAGAATCTATGATGGATATATACAGTGTGGATATCTATGAATTGGAATCTACGATGGATATATACAGTGTGGATAACTATGGATTGGAATCTATGATGGATATATACAGTGTGGATATCTATGGATTGAAATCTACGATGGATATATACAGTGTGGATAACTATGGATTGAAATCTACAATGGATATATACAGTGTGGATAACTATGGATTGGAATCTATGATGGATATATACAGTGTGGATAACTATGGATTGGAATCTATGATGGATATATACAGTGTGGATATCTATGGATTGAAATCTACGATGGATATATACAGTGTGGATATCTATGGATTGAAATCTACGATGGATATATACAGTGTGGATATCTATGGATTGATCTACGATGGATATATACAGTGTGGATATCTAATATGGATTGAATCTACGATGGATATATACAGTGTGGATAAACTATGGATTGAAATCTACAATGTATATATACAGTGTGGATAATATGGATTGAAATCTACAATGTATATATACAGTGATGGATAACTATGGATTGAAATCTACAATGGATATATACAGTGGGATAAACTATGGATTGAAATCTACAATGATATATACAGTGTGGATAAATATGGATTGAAATCTACAATGTATATATACAGTGTGGATATCTATGGATTGAAATCTACAATGGATATATACAGTGTGGATAACTATGGATTGAAATCTACAATGGATATATACAGTGTGGATAACTATGGATTGAAATCTACGATGGATATATACAGTGTGGATAACTATGGATTGAAATCTACAATGGATATATACAGTGTGGATAACTATGGATTGAATCTATGAATGGATATATACAGTGTGGATAACTATGGATTGGAATCTAAATGGATATATACAGTGTGGATATCTATGGATTGAAATCTACGATGGATATATACAGTGTGGATATCTATGGATTGAAATCTACGATGGATATATACAGTGTGGATATCTATGGATTGATCTACGATGGATATATACAGTGTGGATATCTATGGATTGAAATCTACAATGGATATATACAGTGTGGATAAATATGGATTGAAATCTACAATGTATATACAGTGTGGATAACTATGGATTGAAATCTACAATGGATATATACAGTGAGGATAACTATGGATTGAAATCTACAATGGATATATACAGTGTGGATAAATATGGATTGAAATCTACAATGTATATATACAGTGTGGATATCTATGGATTGAAATCTACAATGGATATATACAGTGTGGATATCTATGGATTGAAATCTACAATGGATATACACAGCGTGGAATAATGGTATGTGTGATTGAATCTACAATGGACATTATACGAGTTTGTGATACTATTGATATTTGAACAATGGAAATAAGTGGGATATATGGATGAAATCTAAATGAGTAATGATGACAGTGTGATAACATGGATTGAAAAGAAGGAAGTACAGATGAAGAAACTATGAAGAAGAAACAAAGAGATAAAAGGGAAGAAGATATGAAAAGCTAAAAAGGATAGAAAGTGTGGATAAAAGAAATGAAATACAAGAAATAAAGTGAAAACTAGAAGAAATCTACGATGAAAAAGTGAGAGAAACATGGATGAAATCACAATGAGAATCAGAGAGAAAATAGAAGAAATAAAAGAAGGGATAAGATGAAGAAGAAGTAAGAAGAAGAGAAAAAAGAAGTACAGAGAGAGAACAGGATGAAATCTACAGAAGAAGTAAGAGGAAGACATGAAGAAATTAAATGGAAAAAGAAGAAGATAGAAGAAGAAGAAAAAAGAAAGAAGAAGATGAAAAAAGATAGAAATAAAGAAGATAAAACATGGGAACGAAGAAGATAGAGAAGAAAAGGATAGAAAGAAGAAGAGAAGAAAAGAAGAAGTAGAAGAAGAAGAAAGACAGAAGAAGAATTGAGAAGATAAGAAGAAAGAAGAAGAGAAGAAGAGAAGAAGAAGAAGAAGAAAAGAAGAGAAGAAGAAGAAGAAGAAGAAGAAGAAGAAGAAAGAAGAAAGAAGAAGAAAAAAGAAGAAGAAGAAGAAGAAGAAGAAGAAGAAGAAGAAGAAGAAGAAGAAGAAGAAGAAGAAGAAGAAAGAAGAAGAAGAAGAAAGAAGAAGAAGAAGAAGAGAAGAAGAAGAAGAAGAAGAAGAAGAAGAAAGAAGAAGAAGAAGAAGAAGAAGAAGAAGAAGAAGAAGAAGAAGAAGAAGAAGAAGAGAGAAAGAAGAAGAAGAAAAGAAGAAGAAGAAGAAGAAGAAAAAAGAAGAAGAAGAAGAAGAGAAGAAGAAGAAGAAGAAGAAGAAGAAGAAGAAGAAGAAGAAGAAGAAGAAGAAGAAGAAGAAGAGAAGAAGAAGAAGAAGAAGAAGAAGAAGAAGAAGAAGAAGAAGAAGAAGAAGAAGAAGAAGAAGAAGAAAGAAGAAGAAGAGAAGAAGAAGAAGAAGAAGAAGAAGAGAAGAAGAAGAAGAAGAAGAAGAAGAAGAAGAAGAAGAAGAAGAAGAAGAAGAAGAAGAAGAAGAAGAAGAAGAAGAAGAAGAAGAAGAAGAAGAAGAAGAAGGCTATGCGATTATGTGGTATGACATTCGCTTTCCGATCGGAAGGTCCTGGGTGCGTTTATTTCTCGGCGCATAGTTGAGTCCTTGGAAAAGGCGCTTTCCTCACATTCTCTCACCATACTCTGGTGTAAAATAAGTACCTGGCCGTTAACATTATTGTCTCTCAGAAAAAAAATGGTATTACCATATCACCTAAGAGGCGTCATGTCCGGGCCTACATGTTTGCTGTTGCTGTTGGCCAGGGGCCCTTTGTAAAGCGCTTTGAGCATGTTTAGTGGATATTGCGCTATGTATACAGCTCAAATGAAATTTAAGTTTAAAGAAAAAGAAGAAGAAGAAGAAGAAGAAGAAGAAGAAGAAGAAGAAGAAGAAGAAGAAGAAGAAGAAGAAGAAGAAGAAGAAGAAGAAGAAGAAGAAGAAGAAGAAGAAGAAGAAGAAGGGAGGAGGAGGAGGACGAGGAGGAGGATGAGGAGGAGGAAGGGCAGAAATCGGTACATAACAGATTCTAGGATAAAAACGGAAGTCACTCACCGGTAAGAAAAGAATCGTCATCGGATACATTTCCACCGCTGTGACTAGTAGGACTCGAACATGTGACCCCCTTGTCGTCGGACAGTATTCCTACTGGTTTGACCGCCTGGGGACAAGCACCTGTCTCAGGTGTCACGTGGCTTGGCATGGACATCACATTATCCTCGGGCTGGGAGGTCGGGATTTGTCCGGAATGAACTTCATTGTTCTTGTGCCGGTGATGGATAAAGTCTTTGGCCTCGGGAAAATAATCGGCCGTTTCTGGATTCATCTGCAGCAATCCGTTGGGCCCGTACAGAAGACCCATCTCTCTGGCTTCGTTCTCTTCCTGTGCCTGCTGCCTTCGTAGAGCGACCTGAGCCGCCATGACCCGTTGACGTTCGGCTATGAGCGTACACTTGGCGCAGACGCAATCCCGCCATCGGCAGTATCTTTTATGTCCCTTGAGGGCAGACACCACCCCGTGATTTCGACAACGGGCACATTTTGGCGTCCTAGGATACCGATCGGACACACGAAGGAAGGCCATGTTTCCAGAAGGCCCGTCCACGCCACTGCCTGGGGGAGATCCGGTGACCTCCAGGCCAGATTTCTCTTCATCAGAAGATGACATTGCTGTTATCCTGGCTGTGCCGAAATGTCTTGTCCAAGGAAACAAAATAAAATCGATCCCAGCAGAAGAATCGAAATCAAACGACTTGATTGAACTTGATAATAATAAAATGACACATCTGGTCTTTCATACTTTTAAAATACGTAAAATTTATATTTATTTATTCATTTATTTATTTATTCATTTATTTATTTTAAAGACAACAACTCAATAAACGGGGGTGTCAACTAATCCAAAACTGTCTATATTTTTTCTCTCTATTATTGATCACAAGAGGCGAAAGCAGACGTCAAACACTTTTAGGTCATACAAGTGCACACGTTTTAGAAATAAGATGAAATGAATGATTTGGATCTTAATAGATAATAGGTGATGCGTGTCGGTCAAAACGAGATGCGTCCAGACAAGGCTGTCAGTGTTGCTTCATATCTGGGAATCTGTTCTAATGTGTTTTATCTTACAGTCGACGGAATTCACAAATGACAACAATCCCTGACTAAATGATATAATATAATATAATATAATATAATATAATATAATATATGTCGACAAGAAACTAACTACACGCGAGGTTAACACAACACAACTTTCAAATAAGAGAAGTCCTTAATTTGTAACTTAAAATAAAATAATAATACCAGTGTACCGCAAACGATCATTTGCAAAATGGAAAACAAACCACAATCTTTTTAAACGTATTATATTCAGCCGATGAAGCAAGAAATTGAATAATAAATCCTTTGAAATTGTTAATAAATTAAAGATTACTCGTATTTCTAATCCATTCACATCAACTTAAAAAGTCTTTCCTTTTCAATATCTAAAACATTTCGTAATTTTGCTGCGATCACATTGGAGTCTGCAAGAATGACAAAGTGACAATCGTGCTCCAGTGAGACCCAGGGTTTTCTTGTGTCTTTCCTTCGAGACTTGATCGTGAAGATCTCATGATTCACTCGGAGACAAAAAAAAAAACAAAATTCGGAAGCAACGCGGGGACGACTTTGGAGCCCAAGAACGACA
>NC_088360.1:22338352-22358352 GCF_034508935.2 Berghia stephanieae | reverse complement strand
AACCCAGTTTTACCATTGACATGGAGACACAAACCCAGTTTTACCATTAACATGGAGACACAAACCCAGTTTTACTAATGGCATGGAGACACAAACCAAGTTTTACCATTGACATGGAGACACAACCCCAGTTTTACCCTTGATATGGAGACACAAACCCAGTTTTACTAATGACATTGAGACACAAACCCAGTTTTACCATTGACATGGAGACACAAACCCAGTTTTACCATTAACATGGAGACACAAACCCAGTTTTACCATTGACATGGGGACACAAACCCAGTTTTACCATTGACATGGAGACACAAACCCAGTTTTACCATTAACATGGAGACACAAACCCAGTTTTACTAATGGCATGGAGACACAAACCCAGTTTTACTAATGGCATGGAGACACAAACCAAGTTTTACCATTGACATGGAGACACAACCCCAGTTTTACCCTTGATATGGAGACACAAACCCAGTTTTACTAATGACATGGAGACACAAACCCAGTTTTACCATTAACATGGAGACACAAACCCAGTTTGATGTGGTCATGATGCTAAACCGTCAAATTAAAGCAAAATCAATAAAACAATAGGAAATATTTTTTTTTCTTATCACTGTAGAAAGTAAAATGTAACAGTCAACCTTTAAAAAGGAGCAGCGTGGCTCAGCGGTACGTTCTTTGCTTCGAACCCGAAAGGTACCGAGTTCGATTACACGCCGCTGCGTTGTGTGGCCTTGAGCAATTAGTCACCTCGTCCAAGCTCAATTTGCGGCGCTGCACTGCGGCTGACGCCTGGGTTATTACGGTCCTCTACTGGAATAGACCCGGGAGAAAAAAAATTCCCCTATGGGATGAATAGAGGGAATTTATTATTAAGAAATGAAATATTGTTTCTTATCACTGTAAAATGTCACAATCATCCTTATTAAAAAATGAAATGTTTTTTATCTCTCTAAAATGTCACAATCATCCTTATTAAAAAATGAAATGTTTTTTATCTCTGTAAAATGTTACAGAAATCCTTATTAAAAAATGAAATGTTTTTTATCTCTGTAAAATGTCACAGTCGTCCTTATTAAAAAATGAAATGTTGTTTTTTATCTCTGTAAAATGTCACAATCATCCTTATTGAAAAATGAAATGTTGTTTTTATCTCTGTAAAATGTCACAGAAATCCTAATTAAAAAAGGAAATGTTGTTTTTTATCTCTGTAAAATGTCACAGTTATCCTTATTAAAAAATGAAATGTTTTTTATCTCTGTAAAATGTTACAGAAATCCTTATAAAAAAATGAAATGTTTTTCATCTCTGTAAAATGTTACAGAAATCCTTATAAAAACATGAAATGTTTTTAATCTCTGTAAAATGTCACAGTCGTCCTTATTGAAAAATGAAATGTTGTTTTTATCTCTGTAAAATGTCACAGAAATCCTAATTAAAAAAGGAAATGTTGTTTTTTATCTCTGTAAAATGTCACAGTTATCCTTATTAAAAAATAAAATGTTTTTTTTATCTCTGTAAAATGTCACAATCATCCTTATTAAAAAAATGAAATATTTTTTATCTCTGTAAAATGTCACAGTCGTCCTTATTAAAAACTGAAATGTTTTTGATCCCTTTAAAATGTCACAGTCATCCTTATTTAAAAAAATCACTTACTTATAACTTCTCTACCACATCATCATCACCCTCACTAAGAATACATATAAACTAAAACTAAGCTAATTCATTATATTGTTATATATCATTATATCATATCTTCGGTATCTTCGGTCACACCCTGATGTGTTGAGTCGCACAAAAAACTAGAGCTTTCATATAACGCAATTTACACTATACATGCTCAAAGCGCTTTACATTGGGTCTCTAGCCAACAGCAACACTTAACAATGTAAGGCCTGTTAGGCGATATTACATTTTGTATTCGGACTGAGATAACGCTGCTTACAGTCAGGTACTCATTTACACCTTAGTAAAGTAAGGGAAGACGAGATTTTATTTTTTCAAGGACTCAACAATACAACGCTCAGAGTGGGTCTCGAACCCTAGTCCTCCCGACCCAAATGCGAGTGTCAATACTGCATTGAGATGATACGTCACCTGTATTGTAAGAACTTAGACCAGACCTGTAAATTGTTTCGAAAATTTCGTAAAATTTCGACATTTGAACTCCATATCAGAACGTCATAAAGTCATGAATTGAGCATTTATATATACATATATATATATATATATATATATATATATATATATATATATATATATATTAGTTATGTATGTATATATATATATATATATATATATATATATATATATATATATATATATATATATATATATATATATATATATATATATCAATATCCACTAAAATTGCTCAAAGCGTTTTACAAAGGGTCCCTGACCAACAGCAACACATAACGTGTCGAACGAGACATGACGCTTGTTGGGCGATATTATAATGTCTTCCGACAGAAACAAAGCTGTTAACGGCCAGGTACTCATTTTACACCTGAGTATCGTGAGAGAATGTGAGTAGAGAGCTTTTTCTAAGGACTTTTCCAACTAAGCGCCGAGAGAGAGAGTGTCATACCACAAGACCACATAGCCATCATCATCATCATCATCATCATCATCATCATCATTATTATTATTATTATTATTATTATTATTATTATTATTATTATTATTATTATTATTATTATTATTATTATTATTATTATTGTCATCATCATTATTACGATTATTATTATTATCATTATTATCATCATCAGCATCATCAGCATCATCATTATTATTATTATTTTATTATTATTATTATTATTATTATTATTATATATTATTATTATTATCATCATCATCATCATTATTATTATTATTATTATTATATTATTATTATTATTATTATTATTATTATTATTATTATTATTATTATTATTATTATTATTATTATTATATTCATATTATTATTATTATATTTATTATTATATTATTAATCATTATTATTATTATTATTATTATTATTATTATTATTATTATTATTATATCATCATCATCATTATTATTATTATTATTATTATTATTATTATTATTATTATTATTATTATTATTATTATTATTATTATTATCATCATCATCATCATCGAAAAGCCAGTAGAATTTTTATTTCCCAAATTGACGAATGGTTAACTTATCAAGTAGGCAGGTCTGATTTAGACGTCACGTGATTCCATCTTGCTGACGTTACGTGATTCCATCTTGCTGACGTCACGTGATTCCATCTTGCTGACGTCACGTGATTCTATCTTGCTGACGTCACGTGATTCCATCTTTCTGACGTCACACACTTACAGATATCCATTAATTAGTGACTAGAATTATTTTCTGGATTGCAGGCGCAGTCGATTATAGATTGTTGTTTTAAACCAACCCCAGCCCCTTATCCACCAGCAGAATTTGGATAGCTGGGTCTATTAGATATGACGGACAGTATTTTGCGATAGACTAACGTCCCCTATCCAAAGAATTACAAGTATTCCCTATTTTCCGTTTCACGCTATAGAAACTGGGAGCAATGGGTTCCATTCCCACGGCCCTGAAGGATTAAGGATTACTTTTTATGTGAGCCCCGACAGCTCAGTCGATAGAGCACTCGCTTCACACGCAAAGGGACGAAGATTACTCTCTTCATGAAGAAAACGAATTTTTAAAAAAGAAGTTGAAGTAGGTGTGTGTGTGTGTGTGTGTGTGTGTGTGTGTGTGTGTGTACACTCCACCACGGCAATCGACATGAAACGATTCGAGAATATCTTTTCCTTTGTAAGATGTAGATATCAATAGACAAGTACACACGTTTGTTGACAATGTGACGTCAGAGAGACAAGTGGAGGCACAACAAATAATCTATCCTACCGTACTTGAAAAAAAAATAGAAAAAGACTTCTTTCAAATTTTGGCCATAAAACTCATCCTTCAAATGTCGATCGATTAAAATGATCCTCATTTTGTCAAAAGTTCATGAATATAAGATTTCAAGGAAGTCCCGGGTTTGATAGTTTTTACTCAGATGAGGTTCGTGCTAAAAGAACGATAATTGAAGGGGTTTTTTTCTCGGCCAAAAGTTTAAAATATTTGATTTTTCAATGTCCGACCGAAATCTATCGGCGACAACAAGGGTTGGGCTGGAGGGAGGTTAGATAGCAGGGTGTGGAGTGGATCTACTTGACCAGGGTACGGATAGAAACGTTTTCAAGTATCCGTGTGGAAGACAAAGGGAATCAATGACAAGGTATTCAATTCCCATTGAGTGAGACACAAGTCTTCACTTTTTCTTTCATCCCATTCCAATGTTGTATGGCCTGCTTTTCATTGGGTCGGAAGCTATTCATTTGGGTTATGTTGTCTCTCTCTCTCTCTCTCTCTCTCTCTCTCTCTCTCTCTACATAGATATATATATCTTTTTCTCTCTCTATCTCTCTCTTTCTCTTTCTCTCTCTCTCTCTATCCGTCTCTCTCCCTTTTTAAAAAATATTCTCTCTTCTCTCTCTCTCTCTCTCTCTCTCTCTCTCTCTCTCTCTCTCTGCCTCTCTCTCCTTTTCTCTTTCCCACTCTTTCCTTCTCTCTGCCTTTCTCTCTCTCTCTGACTCTCCGCCCCTCTCCCACCCCCTCTCTCTCTCTCTCTCTCTCTCTATCTATCTATCTATCTATCTATCTATCTATCTATCTATCTATCTATCTATCTATCTATCTATCTCTCTATCTATCTATGTCTTTTGGTTTAATTTGGGGGGGGGGGGGAGTCATTTGCTTCTCTTATTTTTTTCTTTTGTTTTCGTTTTCCTTTCTTCTGTTTTAATTTAGTTTATTTTTTTCTCCTTTATTTCTTTTTGCTTTTTAAAATAGTTTTGTTTTAGTATTGTTTCGTTTTAATTAATTAATTAATTTATTTATTAATCTTTAAATTATTTATTTATTTATTTATATATATTTTTAAATGTATTATTTTTCAATTTCTAATTGAGTTTTGATTTATTATATTTCTTTTGGTCCTTTTTGATTGATTGATTTATTTATTCGTCTATTTATTTATTTGCATTTATATTTATTTATCTATTTATCTATTTATTCATAATTTATTTATTTACTTTTGTTTATTTTCTATTTCATGTACTTATTATTTATTAATTTTCATTTATTGTTGTTGTTTTTTTTTCATTTATTTATCTATTTATTTATTCGTTTTGTCAACAAGGCCATCCCTGAGATCATAGACACACGAGTAACGGGAACAAATGATCCATAGCCACACGAGTAACGGGAACAACAAATGATCGTTTCGGACAAGTTTAAGCTCTCCTAGACAATTGACATTTTATCATTAAACCATCGACTATTTACTAATAACCACATGTACAATATCAAATTCTAGTCACCCTCTTGAAATTCTTAAATCTATGTCAAGGAGTGGACGATTCCAAGACAACTCCGGTCCTGGCTCAGAGTGTTGATGGTTCTAACTGTAGACATGGAAAACCAGAATGTTGACACGATTCAGATTGGTGAACGATGTGAGATAACAACAATTACTTTGATGTCAAAAGCAACAATCTCTCTCTCTCTCTCTCTCTCTCTCTCTCTCTCTCTCTCTCACTCTCTCTCTCTATCTATCTATCTATCTATCTATCTATCTATCTATCTATCTATCTATCTATCTATCTATCTATCTCCCTCTTTCTTTCTTTCTTTATCTTTCTCTCTCTTTTTCTCTCTTTCTCCCTCTCCCTCTCTTTCTCCCTCTCCCTCCCTTTCTCTGTTCCTCTCTCTCTCTCTCTCTCTCTCTCTCTCTATCTATCTCTCTCTCTCTATCTATCTATCTATCTATCTATTTATCTCTCTCTCTTTCTCGCTCTTTCTCTCTCTTCGTCTCTCTTTCTCCGTCCCTCTCCCTCCCTCTCGTTCTCCGTTTCTCTCTCTCTCTCTCCCTCCCCCCTCTCTTTCTCTCCCCTCTCACTCAGTTTCTCTCTTCCTTTCTCTCTTCTCTCTCCCACTTCCCATCTCTCTATCTATATCTCTTTCTATAGCGCGAAACGAACCACAGCAATTGCTTGCTACACTTTGGACAGGACGTCAGTCTACCACAAAGTACTGTCCACCAGATTTAGCAGACCCAGTACATAATATCATTAACACACTTAACATAAAATAAAACGAGGCATATTAGACTCCCGCCCCCACAGAAACAACGCTGTTAACGGCCGGGTACTCATTTTACACCTGAGTACTGTGAGACATTATAAGTGTAGGGCCTTTTCCAAGGACTCATCTTTGGCGAAATCAGAGCGAGACTCGAACCATGGACCTTCCGTACCGAAGGCAAGTGTTATACCACAAGTCCACATCACCTCACAGTTGCCACCATAATAATAAATATGATTCCCCATCTTCCATAATAAAGCATATAAATAAACACCAGCAAAGAGGAAGTCATTCAGGACCATTTGGCCCATGGAGCCATGGAGCCGGAGGCTATCCCGGTTTCTATAGCGTGAAACGAACAATAGCAATTGCTTGCTACCCTTTTGATAGGACGCTAGTCTATCGCAAAGTACTTTCCGCCAGATCTATCAGAACCAGCTACCTAATCACTGCTGGGTAGAAAAGGGGTGGGTGAGGGGTCAAAAATAATCTCGACTGCATCCGGGATCGATCTCGGACCCTTTGCTTGTGAATCAAGTGCTCTACCAACTGAACTATCGGGACCCCCCCCCCCCTTCCCCCCATCCTCAACGCCATTATAGTCTGATTGATATAATGCTTGGCTTTACAGACAAGCCCAGAATTGGATTCAATAGTCTGATGTCATGCCGTCCTGCAACAGGGGCCATCGCGGTTCTAAACAAAGAAAATCGGTACTTTTTATTATTCATGCTGGCTCGAACTTTTCATATGACTTGTGATCAGAATGCATAAAAGTCAAAACATGATCAGATTTATAATGGGTTTTTTTTTTTCATCTGGATACATTTTGATGCTAGTCGGAGAAATATTTCATAAGGGCGTCCGCCATTGTTCCGATAGTTTAGAGCCAGTTACTAAGTTACCATGCGTCATTACGAGGGAAGTGACGTCACGACTGTTGAAGGTATTCAGAGGACCCCCAAAATATACCAAAAGTGACAAACAAACAAACAAACAAACAAACAAACAAACAAAAATAAACGAATATAACAGCTTCTAAAATGAACAAAATACCAAACACGGAACGTTTTGGGCACAGCACCCTTCTTCAGCCAACAATAAATATATATTTTAATAGAATCCTAATCGCTTTACAGAGAGGACGAGCCAAACGTCTGCCTGCCGTATGTATATGTTTTTATCGTTTTCATTGTTGGCTGATGAAGGGTTTTGAGCCCGACACATTCCTTGTTTTGGGTAATTTGTTCTTTTTGAGGCTGTTGCATTTATTTTTGTCACAGCCCCGAGCAGACGTGGAATCGTCCCAACAGTAAAGAAGGAGCGAAATTGACGTCACTCAGCTTTTTGTTATTGTTTTTAGCCAGCCATTTTAGTGATTAGTTCTCACTAAATTCCATCAGACAAAATCTATAAAACATGTTGAAGTAAGGGTACATCACTTAGTTTTGTGTGTTGATATGTTATATCCAGCTGGCGGATGTTATGAGTTTTTTTTGTTGGCTAAACGCATAGCATCACTTACTGAGCTTTTATCTAGCGCAATACCCACTAAACATTCTCAAAGCGCCTTACATGGGGTCCCTGGCCAACAGTAGCACTTAACATGTAAGACGGGACATGATGCCTGTTGGGCGGCATTGCAATTTTTTTAGGACAGAGACAACGCTGTTAACGACCAGGGTACTCAATTTACACCCGAGTACGGTGAGAGGATGTAAGTAAAGAGCCGTTTCCAAGGACTCAACTATGCGCCGAGCGAAGCTCGAACCCAGGACCTTCCGATCCGAAAGCGAGTGTCATACCACTAGACCACAATACCTTTTTGAGGCGGTAATTATTATCATCGAATGACTTCAACCCGTTACAAAATGTCACCCCCCCCCCCCCCTCACACACACACACACACCCTCATGTTTTACCCGACATTCACAGGGAATTGATCCTTCCGTCCACACATCGATAATTCAATAATTCACGTCTTCAACCCATCCAGGCGACGAATCAATCAAATGTGCGGGCTGGAGAAGGGTGACACCCACCACGTCCACACGTGTTCTCCCCCCCCCCCCCCCCCCCCCAAACAATCAGGAATCAATTTGGTGTCTGTAAATAGGATGGATGCTGTCGTCAGACTTTCTACCGTCGTCTTTAAACACAAAAAATACGAATTCTAAATTTTGCCCAGAAAACTCTTCCTTCAAATATCGATCGATTATAATGACTCTCGCCTTGTGAAAAAAACAAACAAACAAATTAAAAAAACAACAACCCAAAAACTCTCAAACCTGGGACTCTCCTTGTCTAAGGCTTTGAAAGTTTTTAAAAAGATGAAGGTCATTGTAATCGATCGGTACTTGAAGGACGAGTTTTCTGGCCAAATTTTCAAATCTGTATTTTTTCCGAGCACGGTAGTCCGGCCGGCCAAATTCATCTGTGACTGATGAGGCTACAATGGCCGTCTTTCAGCCATCAAGCCCCAATCCAATAATATTCATGGCTAAACATGGAGACAAATAAAACCCGGATGTTGGAACAGACAAAATGATTTCATCCAATTTCTAGATATTTCCTTTTCCAATGAAGCTAATCAAGCGACTAGGATACGGATTCCAACGACCTGGAGACTTCTGTCAGATTTCCGCTCGCCTGGTTTTCTTGACTTCCGGTGAATTGTGATTCGGTTGCCAGGGCTTTTTGAACCGTGCGATTTCCAATTTGGTGACATCTCTGACCGGCACGGGCAGACAAGACGGTTTGGCTTCACGTGATTTCAACCATACTCTGACAAATTATGCCCCCCCCCCCCCCGCCCCCCGCCGAGTTTAGCCAGAATATATCAATTCAAATATCAAACCATTAAAATAAATTAACTGGACAACAGTTCTCAAACCTGAGACTCTTATACAACTTCTTTGATGTTTTCGGGTTTAGAGTTTCTTTGGTAAGTTCAAGGTCGTATCATTCGAACGGCATTCGAAGTAATTTTATTGTTGTTGTCAATATTAAGAAATGTTTTTTTGTCAAAGTGTGGATGGTTGGATATTGGTTGTGGCTTATTGATAAGAGTTTTAGCGGTCATTCATCACTTGTGGCCGAATGAGTCGTCAAAGACACGTGATGTAGTATCAATGATCTGATTGGTCCATTGATTCGGCTTGTCTTGGAGATTGAAATTCTAAATATATTATGGTATTGGCTATAGAGGCTTGGGAAGGGCAGGGATCGGGGTGGGGGGGGGGGGGGGCAGGGGATAGGGGAAGGGGGGGGAGGGGGGTGGTTGTGGTAGATTTTGTTGTTGTTATAGTGGTGGTGACGGCAGTCGCGGAGGCTATGATTGTCATGTGGTGTCAATGATACTAATGATAATGATGATGACGTTGATGATGATGATGATGATGATGATGATGATGATGATGATGATGATAGTGATGATGATGATGATGATGATGATGATGATGATGATGATGATGATGATGATGATGATGATGATGATGACGAGAAGGAGGAGGAGGAGGAGACAAAAGATAGAACGAAGTTGACGTCACTCAGGTCTTTGTTATTGATGTTTGTTTTGTTTTTTTGCCATCCACCTTTGTGAGTAGTTCTCACTAAACTGTATTAACCAGACTATAAATAGCATGCGCTTGGCCATGAAGTTCACAACATTGTCATCCGGAAGTATAACGGAGCAACACACAAAACTGTGTGTAACCATGATCGTTTATAGTCGGGTTAATACAGTTTAGTGGGAATTACTCATAAACGCAGATGAAAATAAAAAAAACAATAACAAAGACCCGAGTGACGTCAACTTCGAACTATCTATAGATAGTATGCGCTTAGCTTGGAAGCTCACAACATTTTAATAATATAACGGACCAACACACAAAACTGTGCGCAACCTTGAACTTTTATAGCCTGGATAAAACAGTTAAGTCACAATTACACGTAAACATGTATAGCAAAACAACAACAAATTAAAAAAAAAAAAAAATAAAGACCCGAGTGGCGTCAACGTCATTCTATCTATAAACTTTTAAGGTTACACATAGTTTTGTGTGTTGGACCGTTATATTATTATTTCCGGACGGCAATGTTGTGAGTTTCTTAGCCAAGCGCACAGCATATATTATAGTGACGATGAAAGTTGCCACAGATAAAATTTTAATTAACAGAAATGAGAAGAAGGGTGGTGTTAAAATCCTTTTCTTTTGTTTGCTACGGAACGGAGGGGGGGGGGGGGGGGGGGGTAAATGGCATTGTGGGGGGAAAAATATTTTAAAAATTGTAAAAGTTTGTATAAGTTGGAGCGCGTGTTGTCTGGTAATGGGCGTCCCTGCCGTTCTCTGAAAAAAAAAAAACAACACGAATTTAAAAATTTGGCCGCAAAGCTCATCCTTCAAATATCGACCAATTTAAAAGACCCTCATCTTGGCAAACTCTTTCAAACCTGGGACTTCGTGGGGTCTCAGGTTTGAGAGTTTTTGCCAAGATATGGCTCGTTTAAATCGATGGATATAATTTGAAGGACGAGTTTTACTGGACAAATTTTTTAAATAACGAGTTCTTTTCCCCGAGTACGGCAGCTAAACTGGTTAAAGAGGCGTAATAGGGCTGTAAAGGCTTTCAAATTAGGCTGTGTGAGGGTACGAGGTCAGGGGGGGGGGGGGGAGGGAGATAAACGACGGTGTCATCCACACGGTTAAAAAGACAGAAATGAAGGAGAGAGCGTCGGAGACAGTGCAACAATTACGACCCCCGGAACACCCAATCGACACGTCCCCCACTTCTGCGATTCCCCTTGCACGTCAAAGATTGAATTTAATGAAGCAGATTTTACAGCTGAGCGACATTTTGAAATTAAGCGACGCCATTAAAAAGTCTAACAAGGGAGATCAGTGTAAGAAAATCGGGTGCAACTCTGGTTACGGAATTCTCGTCAGGGGAGATAACTACGGACCCTTTGTTTCGTTCAATCTCCGGGGTTTTAATTTCTTGTCCTGATTTTAACATCTTTATGTTCCAATCGGCCGATTTCCCGTCTCGGGTTAGAAAGCTTTGGCGTCGGCCATTTCTACACACAGTTTTATTGTGCGTTTCCTTTTCTTTTCCTTTTCGATTTTTTTTTTTTTTTTGTCTTTCTTTTTCGAATAATCTTTTCTTTTTTTCAAATCCTTAGGTAAGAAAAAAAAAAAAAAGAGTTCATCGGGAAAACCCGAAGGGGAGACTATTGATAATAATATTGTAAAAATGTGCTGCTTTGTGGTTCAGTGGTAAGACACTAGCCTTCGGATTGGCTGGCCCAGGGTTCAAGTCCCGCTATGAACGGCGAATAGTTGAACCCTTGAAATTAAAAAAAAAAAAAAAGCTCTATACCTACAATCTTCCTCACCGTACTCAGGCGTAAAATGAGTTCTTGGCCGTTAACAGTGTTGTGTCCATCAAAAAAACAAACAAACAAACAAAAACAAACAAACAAAAAACAAAACAGTATTATGATATCGCTTTAAAGGCATCATGTCAAGTCCGACAAGTTGAGATGTGCTGCTGGTTTGGGATAATTTACTAAGAGGTTTGAGCACGTTTGGCGGATAATGCGCTATATCGATACTTGAGTTATTAAAATGGTCAAGTATTGCGCAATATCCACTAAACGTGCTCAAAGCGCTTTACGATAAGATGATAAGACAGAAATCTGGCCCCTATGTTTGGAACGCCTTACCACAGAACATTCGTGAATTATTATTATTATTATTATTATTATTATTATTATTATTATTATTATTATTATTATTATTATTATTATTATTATTATTATTATTATTATTATATTATTATCATCATTATTATTATTATTATTATTATTATTATTATTATTATTATTATTATTATTATTATTATTATTATTATTATTATTATTATTGGTTATTCCTTGGTTATTCCAGTCTTGGAATAGACCCTAGATGTCCCCTATGGGATGAATAAAGGGAATTATTTTTTAAAATAAATCGGCTGTGCTGCAATACTCGGAAAAAAAACAAAAAACAACAGACATTAGAAAAGGTTTGGTCAGAAAACTCGTCCTTCAAATGCCGATCGATTAAAATTACCATTTTCCTGGAAAAAACTCTCGAACCTGGGACTTTTGGAAGTTCCAAAGTTTGGGTTGTTTTTTGTTATTTTTTTTGTTTTTTTTTTTTTATTTTTCTCCAAGATAAGGGCCATTTTAATATTATTTTTTTCATTCCTTTGGTTGTCATACTTGTGTCAAATTGGTTCTTTTTGTTGTGGTTTTGTCAGACCTTCTTTTTTACGTGCATGGTAAGCTATTGCACCGGAAATCGATGTTCTTGCGCTTTTATAAGGCTCATTATCCAATAAACGTGCTCAAATCGCTTTACAAAGGGTCACTCGCCAACAGCAGCACGTAACATAGAACAGGACATGACGCATGCTATGCGACACTACAATATTTTTTCCGACAGAGACAACAACTCTGTTAACGGCCAGGTACTCATTTTACAGATGAGTACGGTGAGAGAATGTGAGTTAAGAGTCTTTTTCAAAGACTCGACTATGCGCCGAGCGAGGCTCGAACCCAAGCCCTTCCGATCCGAAAGCGAGAGTTATATATACCACTAGACCACATAGCCGAACAATTGAATTGCTCAACGCTGTATTGTCTGATGTCAACCGTTTACAATTTGATGTCGGATGTTACATATTTCAGACATTTAAAAATGTGTTTTTGTCTTGGCCTTTGTGTGTGTGTGTGTGTGTGTTTATATGTGTGTGTGTGTTTATATATGTGTGTGTGAATGTGTGTGTGTGCGTGAATGTAAGTGTGTGTTTATGTGTGTGAATGTGTGTGTGTGTGTTTATTTTCATGATTGTCAATCTTCGTCGCTTAACCCTCTTGTTTTTTTAACACACACACACATACACACACATGCACATACACACATACACACATACACATACACTATCATACACACACACGCACACACACATACACAAACATACACATACACACACTACATAAAACAACACGCCAACAACACTCATACAACACAACATACACACACATACAACATACACATACACAACCACACATACACACACACGCAGCCACACAATAACACACGCACACACATCACAACCACAACCACCACATACACACATACACACGCGCACACACACACACATATACAATTACACACACACGTACACACACACATACACATTCACACACACGCACACACATACACACGCACAAACACACGCGCACACACATACACACGCACACACCCACGCGCACACACATACACACACCCATACACACGCACACACACATACACAGGCACACACACGCACACACACATACACACGCACACACACATACACGCACTCACACTCACACACACATACAAACGCACACACACGCGCACACACACGCGCACACACACATACACATACACACACCCATACACACGAACACACACACGTACACACACATTCCACAATACACACTACACACGACACGATACACAGCACAAATAACAACTCACATCATACATACACCACCACATACATGAACGCACACCACACACTCATACAAACACACGCACGCGCGCGCACACACACACACACACACACACACACACATATATATATATATATATATATATATATAGAGAGAGAGAGAGAGAGAGAGAGAGAGAGAAAGAGAGAGACAGAGAGAGAGAGAGAGAGACAAGGAGAGATAGAGAGAGAGAGGGAGAGGGAGAGAGAGAAAGGGAGAGAGAGAGAGAGAGAGAGAGAGAGAGAGAGAGAGAGGGGGGGGGGGGGGTTGACAATAATTATCATACATCATGAATTGAAGTGATAAGGGTAGAACAGAAATGAATTCATCCAAAAGACAACTAGACTGATACGTTTAATTGAGAAATGGGTATTCTGGCTGGGGTGTTTGCAATTATCCACAATGGCATTTAAATGAATGTCGATAAGAATGACCAGCTTTGATTTGACAGGTCTCACTTGCAGGAAATGACATTTCGTGTCTGGAATCTGTTGCCGTTCGTTTGTCAAGTGTATAACTCTTGTCTGTCTCTTGTGGCGGATGAGTCAGTGTTTAGAGCGTGTGTTGGCCTCCCTCTCCTTCTCACAGCCGGGCTGTGCGTACCGCTCCTGTTGGATTTGAAGTTTCGACTAAAATTCATAGGGCGTTTTTATTCACTTTATATGATATGGCGGTGTTATTGTTAGTATTGTTGTTGTTGTTGCTGTTGTTGTTGTTGTTGTTGTTGTTATCATTGTTTTGCATAATCACTATTATCATCATCATGTTCATCGTCGTCGTCGTCATCATCACATCATCATCATCATCATCATCATCATCATCATCATCATCATCATCATCATCATCATCATCATCATCATCATCATCATCATCATCACCACCACCATCACCACCAACACCGCCACCACAACCACCATCACCACCACCACCACCACCACCATCACCACCATCACCACCACCACCACTACCACCATCACCACCATCACCATCACCATCACCACCACCATCACCACCACACACATACACACACATACACATACATACATACACATACACACACATACACACACACACACACACACACACACACACACACACACAAGCATATCACATAACAGCTACATACTAGATAACAGCTCGGCTTTCAAGTGAATTTATTCTAAAAAACGAACCATTGGTTATTCCTGATAGATTCTGAACACCCCCCCCCCCCCCACACCCCCCCCAAAAAAAAAATTTTTTTAAAAATAAAATAGAGAGAAACCAAAAAGACAAAAACAAAAAACAAAATCAAAAACAAAAACAATACAAAACAAAAATACAAACAAACAAAACAAAAAAAAAAAAACAAAAAAAAAAAACAAAAAAAAAATTAACAACAAAAACAAACTAACAAAACAATACAATCTTCGTGATAGCATTATTTAAAAAGTTCTTATTTATAGATTTTTTCTCAAAAGTTAGATTTGAATAAACAAAAATTGTTTTGGTCAAAATGTCAGTTTGTTTGGTCAGAAATCTGGCCAACTCTGAATAAACATATTTTGCATTTTGGCCAGAAAAATCGACCTTCAAATATCAATCGATAGAAATGAACCTCGAATTGACAACAACAAAAAAGAGAAAGAAAAAGGAAAAAGAACAAAAACAACTTTCAAACCTGAAACTTCACGAAGTCTCAGGTTTGAGAGTTTATACCAGTAAATCATTTTAATCTATTGATTTTTGAAGGACGAGTTTTCTGGCCAACATTTCAAATTTCTGTTTATTCCGAGTAGCCAGATTTCTGAAAGATTCCGACAGAACTGGCCAAAAATCTTTCTATTCAAATCTAAATTTTTTTAATGTATAAATATGAACTTTTTAAATCGCGCAATCTCACGGATTTACCATGCTCAATGCGTTCACAATGTTTCATTTTTAACCCCGTAGTACATACGCAGCCATATTTCATTTTCATTCAGTACCGGTCGCCTGTGATGCGTTGTTATTGTACTAACACTTTTACAATACCCGTCACTACTTATAGCCAGGTACTCATTCACACCTAAGTCGAGTAGGGTAATGTGCTTTAAGTGTCTTATCCAAAGACACAATATCGGAGCTCGAGTTTTCCACGATTTAATGGCACGTGAGTAAAGTGTCTTTTCCTAGGACTAAATACTGACAAGTAATGGAATGTGAGGTTCAATTTATTGAACGAAGACAGATAATGTGGACGTTTCGGGTTCCCCCTTTATTAACAAAACACGATTATCTCAGTCGTCTGCAGTGTTTCATTCATCCTGTTTTGTTGATAAGGGGAAACTCGAAACGTCCACATTATCTGTTTTCGTATATTAAATTTAAGCTTACATTGAAATCCAAACTATTATGGCCAATGGTGTTTTTAAAAAGTATTCTTTTTTAAAAGCTTGTATATAGCGCAATATCCATTACACGTGCTCAAAGCGCTTTGCAAGGGGTCCCTGGCCAACAGCAACACTTAACACGAAGGAGGGGACATGACGCCTCTTAGGCGATATAACCTTTTTTTCGGACAGAGACAACGCTGTTAACGACGAGGTACTCATTTTGCACATGAATACAGTGAGAGAATGTGAATAAAGAGCTTTCTCCAAGGACCCAACTATTCGCCGTGCGAGGCTCGAACCCAGGACTCTCCGACCCAAAAGCGAGTGTCATACCACTAGACCACATAGCCATTTTGTTGTAATTTGACGAGTTTAATTCAATATATCTGGCAAATCCTGACCTCCACCCCAAATCGGAGCCCAATCCCCCATCGACGGCGTTGATCTTCCGGTGATGGATGGCCGACGGCCTCCAATTCTGACCGAGTTACCTCCCGCTGTATCTTCATCCTGGTACCCGGTGCCAAATCCGACAACGGGATTATCTCCAGCATGGAAATACCTGATCCCCACCCACCCCTCACCCCCCCCCCCCCCCCCCCCCCCACACACACACACTACCAACTTACTATCGATCCCAGTCTAGTTTGTGGTAAGTTTTCGTCTTTGGGTAGACAGCATCGCCGTACTCCGGGAAATCCCGTATTTAAAAATTTGGCCAGAAAACTCGTCATTACAAATATCGATCGATTTAAAGGACCCCCATCTTGGCAAAAACTCTCAAACCTGGGACTTCGCGAAGTCTTAATGAAAGTCCCAGGTTTGAGAGTTTCTGACAAGTTGAGGGTCATTTAAATCGATCGATATTTGAAGGACGAGTTTTCTGGCCAAATTGTTAAATACGTGTTTTTCTAGAGTACGAGAGAGTAGGGGCAAACGGTGGGTTTCAAATCGTTAACTCATTTACAGCTGGATTGGTATCTGTCAACTATGTGGACTCGTGGGATGACACTCGCTTTAGGATCGGATGGTCCTGAGTTCCACCTCATCTGCGCATAGTTGAGGCCTTGGAAAAGGCTCTTTACTCCCATTCTCTCACCCACCGTACTCAGGTGTAAAATGAGAACCTGGCCGTTAACAGCGTTGTCGGTAAAAAAAAAAATACATGGAAGAAAGACTTTGATCGTTGAGCTTGTGTCTTATTGGAGAAAGCTGTAACCCCGGCTGTAAAAGGTTAACACTGTGTCAGGAGTTAGATGAAGTGTGTCCAGGAATGAATCAAATCTGTGGACAGGTCTTAATCGCCCTACCTGGTAACTTAAGTAGCCACTGGGTCTCACGGCGTCCCAGCAGGATATGACTTTTGAACAATGTCTGTGTAATGGTTTTTCTCCGCCATGGGTTCATGAATCAATGTTTGTTGTTGTTCTTGTTGTGAGTGTGTGTGTGTTTGTGTGTGTGTGTGTGTGTGTGTGTGTTACATTTTAAGAAACCATTGTCCTCCTTCTCCTTCTCCTCCTCCTCTCTTTGCCGTCGCCCTCCTCCCTCTCTTCCTCATCCATCTCCAACTCTTTCTCCTAACCCTTTTTCTCCTCCAAATGCTCCTCTTCCTCTTCCTCCTCCTCTTCCTCCTCCTCCTCCTCCTCCTCCCTCTTTTCGTCGTCGTCCTCCTCTTTCTCTTCCTCATCCATTTCCTCCTCTTTCTCCTCCCCCTCTTTCTCCCCAATCTGATCCTCTTCCCTCCTCCTCCTCCTCCCCCCCCCATCTCCTAATACTTCCACTGCTCTTCCTCCTCCTCCTCCTCCTCCTCCTCCTCCTCCTCCTCCTCCTCCTCCTCCTCCTCATCCTCCTCCTCCTCATCCTCCTCCTCCTTCTCCCAGTCCTAGTGTGGCTATGTGGTCTAGTGTTATGACACTCGTTTTCGGATCGGAAGGTCCTGGGTTCGAGCCTCCCTGGGCGGATAGTTCAATCCTTGGAAAAGGCTCTTTACTCACATTCTCTCACCGTACTCAGATGTAAAACGAGTACCTGGTCGTTAACAGCGTTGTCTCTCTCGGAAGAAAAATTATGTAATATCACCTAAAAGGCGTCATGTCTCGTTCTGTATGTTACGTGTTGCTGTTGCTCAGGGGACCCATGTAAAGCACTTTGAGCACGTTTAGTGGATATTGCGCAATATAAAAGCTCAAGTGTTTTTTTATTCATTCAGCCAAACATAAAAACGATGAGTAATTTTCATGTTTACCATCTAGTCTATATATAGAACGACGTTGACATCACACAGATCTTTGTTTTTTGCCATCCGTGTTTATGAGTAATTCTCACTAAACTGTATTAACCAGACTATAAACCTTCAAGGTTACACATAGTTTTGTGTGTTGGTCCGTGGCCTTCGTTAAATTATGGCCTGATACTGACCAGAATATGACGTCAAAATGCCAGTCTTTTGCCACAAAAGAAAACAAATCGTGAGTTGTATTCAATAGTTCAACCAATGAAATAACTTGTTTCCATGAGCACTACTGACGACAACTCACTGGGCGGTGCAAAAAACAAATAATGACGTCAAACTGCCAGTCCTTTTTTATTTCAGTATCAGGCTATAACATAACGATGGCTACGGTTGGTCCGTTATACTTCCGGATGTTGTGAGTTTCTTAACCAATGAGAAGCGACGTGTAGTTATAATAAGGTCCGATGACCCAAATAGATAATGGCTCATTATGTAGTAATCAGTAATAATAAATAAATAACAATGTGACATTTATTGAAAGCTTCAATTTGATATACGAAAACAGATAAAATCGACGTTTCGGGTTTCCCCTTTATCAACAAAAGCTCTTTCTTGACGTCCCAGGGTTTTTTACAATTGAAGATTTGGAAACGACAGAGTCACAAATCAAAAGTTCTTCTCTTAGAATGGGTTTTCCTTGTTTTCTACAAACGATAAATTCAGTTTTATCGTCATTAAATTTTAGCTTGTTTCGGGTCATCCAGAGTTTGATGTGAGAGACGCAGTTAAAGATGTTTGTCTTGTTTGAAGTTAAGTTGGAAGAAGAAATTGGGAGATATAGCTGAGCATCATTGGCGTAAAGTTGGTAACTGATGCTGTAGGATTGAATGATGCTGTAAGAGGTGTGGTGTAGACAGTGAACAGAAATGGACCCAAAACTGACCCCTGCGGCACGCCAAAATCATTTGTGATGGTTGTCGAAGATGCTCCATTTATGCACACACGTTGTGTTCGATTCTTCAAGTAATTAGAAAACCAGTTGAGTGCTGTGCCAGCGAGTCCAACAGAATCCTCCATTCAGTCCATGGAAATCTTGTGGTCGAGTTGTTGCCAAGGTGAGTGTCATTTAATTCCATCGATTATTGAAGGTGTAAAATGAGTACCTGGTCGTTAACAGCGTTGCCTCTGTCGAAAAAAAATGTAATATCGCCAAACAGGCGTCATGTCTCATTCTCTGTGTGCTACGTGTTGCTACTGTCAGGGACCCCTTGTAAAGTGCTTTGAGCAGGGTTAGTGGATATTGCTCAATATAAAAGCTCAATATTAAAAAAAAATAACATATCTTGGATAAAAATGACGCTTTATAAAAGGAACAAGAGTGACGTCACTTAGGTCTTTGTTATTGTTTTTATGATTAGTTCTCACTAAATTCTTTCAATCAGACTTTAAACGTTCCAGGTCACACATAGAAGACATGAAAATGCATATTATTCTCTGTCATATTCCAGAAGAAGCAATGCCCACAAACGGTCGTTCTTCCCCAGGACTATTCGCGCGTGGAACAGAATCCCTGAATATGCCAGAGCGACCAATAACCCGACAATATTCTATAGTCATTTGTTTGTTTTTAAGG
>NC_088360.1:22323352-22330852 GCF_034508935.2 Berghia stephanieae | reverse complement strand
CAAAAAAAAAAACAAAAAACAAAAACAAAAAAAAAAAAAAAACTTGAATTGACTTTACGTGATTTATTTTTCTCTAAAACTAGAGCTTTTATATAGGGCAATATCCCCTAACATTCTCAAAGCGCTTTACAAGGGGTCCCTAGCCTACAGCAACACTTTACATGTAAGAAGAGGCATGACGCCTCTTAGGCGATATAACATTTTATTTTCTCCGGATAGTGACGAAGCTGTAAACGGTCAGGTACTCATTTTACACCTGAGTGGGGCGAGAGAATGTTAGTAAAGAGCCTCATCCAAGGACTCAACTATGCCCCGCTTGGGACTCAAACCCAGGGCTTTCCGATCCGAATGCAAGTGTCATACAACTCGACCACACAGCCACACAAATTCACTGTACAGGGGCAGCCTGGCTCAGCGGTAGGGTCTTTGCTTCGAACCCGAAAGGTACCGAGTTCGATCATCCGTCGCTGCGCAAGTCACCTCGCTCTTGCTTAATTTGCGGCTCTTCTCTGCGGCTGACGCCGGGATATTCCAGTCTTCCCTTGGAATAGACCCTTGACACAAATTTCCCCAATGGGATGAATAAAGGATTAATTTTTTTTTTTTAAATTTTAAACCTCAAATCATGTTGATTCCCCAGTGCTAGCCTTCACTCATCCCACAGGGGAAATGTGTCTTTAGGGTCTACTCCAAAGGAAAACTGGAATAACCCAGACATCAACCGCAGCGCAGCGCCGCAAACTCGCCGCAGCGAGTATTCGAACTCGGTACCTTTCGGAGTCCTTGGCTGGGAGGGAACCGGTTGAATGTATAGTTAAAGTTTTGGGAGATGATATCTTTCTTTATGAATCATCTCTCTGTTATATATATATATATATATATATATATATATATATATATATATATATATATATATATATATATATTATATGATATATATATGATTTTGTAAACATTTGAGTTTATTCCTCTTAGTGGGATCTTGCGTCTGGGTGAGAATTTTAGGTGATTTCAAACTAAATACACTGATAATGTGCTCTTGGAATCTACATCGGTTTCCTATTTGAACAAATTCCCCTATGTCTTAACTTTTCTTGGGTGCTTTAATTGTAATTCTAGAACGTTTTACTATCCCATTTTCTTCCTTTTTATGATATGACCTTAATGTGTTGCAAGCGCCGTAAAACCCTTAAACACAAAGCAAAGCAAGTAGGTGACTATCAAAACGCACCAAGTCCCATCTTCATCATTCAAAGATAACCGTAATTTTGTGTCATTTATTTATTGACTTAAAGAGGAAAATACGTGTCTTGTGTGCCTCATAGAACAATACCTTGAGTGTTTTTGAAACTCCAAAGGTTCCCTGGTGATTCTATGGAGTCCTAAAGATAGCTTGAGATTGTTAACTAATTTTCTATCTGGATGTGACTGAGGACGTGTTGAAAGTCAACTACGAGTGCCCGCTCCACACTTTCCCTGTGTTGTTACAACACAGGGAAACTGTGGAGCGGGCACTCGTATCAACAATGATGAGATTATATATTATAGGATATGGAGAAGTGCCAGATGAAAACAGAGAATATAAATATGGCGATGTCAGAGCCAAACCTTGGATGCAACTGACACGGCAGAGAGAGAGAGAGAGAGAGAGAGAGGGGGGAGAGAAGGAGAGAGATAGATAGAGAAGAGAGAGAGGGAGAGGAGAGAAAGAGAGGAGAGAGAGAGGAGAGAGAGAGAGACATACAGGCAGAGAGGGAGAGAGAGACAGACAGGAGAGAGAGAGAGGAGAGAGAGAGAGGAGAGAAAGAGAGGAGAGAGAGAGGGGGGGGGAAGAGAGAGAGAGAGGGGGGGAAGAAAGTGAGAAAGAAAGAAAGAAAGAGAGAGAGAGAGAGAGAGAGAGAGAGAGAGAGAGAGGAGAGAGAGAGGAGAGAGAGAGAGGAGAGAGAGAGAGGGGGGGAGAAAGAGAGAAAGAAAGAGAGAGAGAGAGGAGAGAGAGAGGGGGGGAAGAGAGAGAGAGAGAGAGAGGGGGGGAAGAAAGAGAGAAAGAAAGAGAGAGAGAGAGAGAGAGAGAGAGAGAGAGAGAGAGAGAGAGGGAGGAAAGAGAGAGAGAGAGAGGGGGGGGGGAGAAAGAAGAGAAAGAGAGAGAGGAGAGGAGAGAGAGAGGGGGAGAGAGAGAGAGAGAGCGGGGGGGAGAAAGAAAGAGAGAGAAGAGAGAAAGAGAGAGGGGGGAAGAGAGAGAGAGTGAGAGAAAGAAAGAGAGAGAGAGAGAGAGAGAGAGAGAGAGAGAGAGAGAGAGAGAGGGAGAGATCAGAGAGAGAGAGACGACACTATCCACTGAGCCGCCCAGTCAAACGTACTCAGACAAAATGTTATTTTCTGCAGCAAGACGAGACTTTTTACAGTAGAATAATATCAAGTTCTTATAAATTATATTTCAAAGATTAAACTTCAAATTTTGTTCTCTACAAATCAATTTCTGAATAAGAAAAATGTTGATTGCATCACAACGAATGTAATGATGTTTCTATAGTTGGTGAGGAGAGGGGTAAATTTCTAATTTTTATTTCAATTTTTTTAACTTTTCGTGTTTTATTGAGTGTAATGTTGCCTCAAAACGGTGATAAATGTAAGTGATGATGATAATAATAATAATAAAAACTAAAATTTTATTTTTTTCATTTCTTAAAAACTCGGATTACGTTGGGGATTGTTTTGTTTTGTTTTTGTATTTTATTGAGAACAATAAATACGATAATTCTGACTGACGTACTTCTCCCTGGCCTGCGTACGCACATTGCTTGTCATTTGCCTCCACGACAATCTGTCCTCTGCCTCCCTCGTGTACTCAGAGTGTGTAGGGATGTTGCTTGTTGACATCCTCAAACTGGTCAAAAACGCCAGCCTCTGACAACCGCCGGCACTTTTCCCCCTCTATGTAGCCACTGAGTGTCAGGATTTCAATGTGCCCTCGCCGCCGCACATGGCCAAGAAAGTCAATTTACCTTTTCCTGATGGTTTTCACAATTTGTATGGGTTTCCCTATTCTATGCAAAACTTCTCCGTTTGTTATTCTATCTGACCATTTCATGTTCGACAATCTTCTGTACAACCACATTTCGAAAGCTTATAGGCAGGTTTTGACATTCCTTGTCTAGAGTCAAGGTTTTTACACGCGTAGAGGAGAGAGGAGAGAACGTAAGTCTGGATAACCTTCAGTTTCGTGCTTAATTTAATATTGGTGACAGAAAAAAAAGTCTGTCAGACGATATTACAATTTTTTGGGACAGAGACAACGCTGTTAACGGTTGACACCAGAATGTACTCCTTCAACCCCGCAAGAGTTCTATTTGCAGAAAGACAAGTAAATGGTCTCCTAAATAGTTCTATAAATAGAACTAGCAGCCAGGATTACCTACCTTTGTTTTCCATTCTGTGTTTGTCCACACCACATATTATTGTACGTTGTACGTGATGCCAGCCAATACTGTGGAAAATAGACAACCACCACCACCACCACCCCCAACCCCCAATCTCTCTCCCTCTCTCTCTCTCTCTCTCTCTCTCTCTCTCTCTCTCTCTCTCTCTCTCTCTCTCTTTCTGTCCCCTTTTTAACAACATCATCTCTCCATCTCTCTCTCTCTCTCTCTTTCTCTCTCTCTATCTCTCTCTTTCTCTCTCCATCGTTAACTTATAGCCTGACACTAGAACCGTGGCCATCGTTAACTTAAAACCAGACACTAGAACCGTAGCCATCTACTAGAACCGTAGCCGTCGTTAACTTATAGCCTGACACTAGAGCCGTAGTCATCGTTAACTTATAGCCTGACACTAGAACCGTAGCCATCTACTAGAACCGTAGCCATCGTTAACTTATAGCCAGACACTAGAACCGTAGCCATCATTAACTTATAGCCGGACGCTAGAACCGTAGCCATCGTTAACTTATAGCCAGACACTAGAACCGTAGCCATCGTTAACTTATAGCCAGACACTAGAACCGTAGCCATCTACTAGAGCCATCGTTAACTTATAGCCAGACACTGACCAAAATATGACGTCAAAATTCCAGTCTTTTGCCACAAAAGAAAACAAATCGTGAATTGTATTCAATAGTCAGCCAATGAAATAACTTGTTTCCTTCAGCTCTACTAACGGCAACTCAGTAGACGCTACACAAACCTAAAAAATGACGTCAAACTGCCAGTCCTAGAGAGCTCTAGTGTCAGGCTATATGTTAACGATGGCTGCGCTAGAGTCCACTGGGACTTATAGTTTGACGTCATTTTTTAGGTTTTGCAGGTCCTAGTGGGTTGTCGTTAGTAGAGCTCAAGGCAACAAGTGATTCCATTGGTTGCGCTATTGAATACAACTCACAATTTGTTTTCTTTTGTGGTCAAAGACTTGTCTTTTGACGTCATTTGGTCAGTGTCAGGCGATGGATATAATATAATAATATAATGAACTTATATAGCGCCCAGTTCCAATTTAGAATTGCTCACTGGCGCTTTACATCAACACATCATGTATGATATACAAATATAGAACTGGCATGTTAAAAACCAAACAAATTCGATCACACACACTGTTCGTTTGTCTTTAAAAAAATCGACAAAACTGACACAGACAACAAGACGCGCAATGGCTTAGCGATATAATGGACTAATACATTTTCAATTTCAAGAGAAAGAGTGGCTTGCTCCAACTATGGAGCGAAGCGTCAGCATAAATAACAAGGGGATCAAGACAAGATCGTCGTATGTTTTAGTTCCTTGAATGGATTAATGTGCGAGTCGATTTCCAATTCTTTTTGTCACTCTATACTTCATATATCACGATTGTAAGTTAAAGTTTTTCAGATAAAGAACTGAACAAGTGAGTATGAAAGGTGCCAGACAAAGCAAGAAAGAAAAATACAAGAAAAAAAAAGAAACATCCCAAAAAATCAGTCGACCTCGACTGAGAATCGAACCTCAGACTTTCTGATTACGTGTTCAATATATGTGTTGTTTGATGCAAGCGAGGGTTCACAGCGTAAAACGAGTACCCTTATGAAGAATATAGATAATAAAATTGTCCCAACTATCGAGAGCTCCTGTGGTGTAATGGTAGCACGTCTGACCTTTAATCAGAAGGTCTGAGGTTCGATCCCTAGTCAAGGTCGACTGATTTTTTGGGATGGTTTTATTTTTTCTTGTATTTTTCTTTCACGCTTTGTCTGACACCTTTCACACACACTTGTTCAGTTCTTTGTCTTACACCAGTGCTTGCTCCTTAATTTCTTAATTCAAGGTTTCTCACATGAGGCCACTCACTCTAAATCTAAGTCTAAAGACGAGAACATAACTAAAACGTCATGACTTGGTCGGTTTCTCACATGAGGCCACTCGCTCTAAATCTAAGTCTAAAGACAACAACATAACTAAAACGTCATGACTTGGTCGGTTTCTCACATGAGGCCACTCGCTCTAAATCTAAGTCTAAAGACAACAACATAACTAAAACGTCATGACTTGGTCGTTTTCTCACATGAGGCCACTCACTCTAAATCTAAGTCTAAAGACGACACCATAACTAAAACGTCATGACTGGGTGGGTTTCTCACAAGAGGCCACTCACTCTAAATCTAAGTCTAAAGACGACACCATAACTAAAACGTCATGACTGGATCGGTTTCTCACAAGAGGCCACTCACTCTAAATCTAAGTCTAAAGACGACACCATAACTAAAACGTCATGACTTGGTCGTTTTCTCACATGAAGCCACTCACTCTAAATCTAAGTCTAAAGACGACACCATGACTAAAACGTCATGACTGGATCGGTTGATCTTGTTTATAATTTCGATTGGGATGTACATTATTTTTCCTGAATAAAGTGGCTTTCTTACTCTCTAAATATCAGTTAAAATATGACTGCCGTACCATGGAAAAACATAGATTTAAAAACTTGGCCAGAAAACTCGTCCTTCAAATATTAATCGAATTAAATGATTTTCATCTAGGCAAAAAAAAACCCCCAAACAATAGGGAATTAGAATAGCTGAAGAGTAGCGTCCTTTGATTGGACGTCACCTTTAAAAAAATGAGCTTTTATATAGCGCAATATCCACTTAACGTGCTCAAAGCGCTTTACAAGGGGTCCCTGGTCAACAGCAACATTTAACATGTAGGACGAGACATGACGCCTGTTAGGCGATATTACAATTTTTCGGACAAAGACAAAGCTGTTAACGGCCAGGTACTCATTTTACACCTGAGTACGGTGAGAGAATGTGAGTAAAGAGTCTTTTCCAAGAACTCAATTATGCGTCGAGCGAGGCTCGAACCCAGGACCTTCCGATCCGAAAGCGAGTGTCATACCACTAGACCACATAGCCGCACCTTACAGAGAGAACAAACGTCAATTTGGTTTTGAAGTGTCTCAAGCCGCTTTCACCGGAAGCGAGGACGAGAGACGCATGCGCACAACCAACATGACGTTCTTTCTCTAATAACTTTTCCGCCGGTGACGTCCAATCAAGGGACGCTACTCTTCCGCTAATCTCATTCCCTATAAAAAGGAATGGACGAAATTCCCCATACAGGCGCCACTCTAATGACTAACTGTAAATATATTAATTTGCTCACCTGTAGTTACAGTGATATTATTAACATTAAAATGATACCCAACTACCACGGCATCATAAGATATCGTGTTTCCACGAAGGAATATAGGTAATCCATCAAACAGGATGTCTGATGTCAACAGGAATCACCCATGTTGTCACAGTGAGATGTCGTCATCTAGGCATTCCATGAAGGAATATAGATAATCCATCAAACAGGATGTCTGATGTCAACAGGAATCACCCATGTTGTCACAGTGAGATCCCGTCATCTAGGCATTCCATGAAGGGATATGGATAATCCATCAAACAAGATGTCTGGTGTCAACAGGAATCACCCATGTTGTCACAGTGAGATCCCGTCATCTAGGCATTACATGAAGGAATATAGATATCTCATCAAACAGGATGTCTGATGTCAACAGGAATCACCCATGTTGTCACAGTGAGATACCGTCGCCTAGGCATTCCATGAAGGAATATGGATAATCCAACAAACAAGATGTCTGACGTCAACAGGAATCACCCATGTTGTCACAGTGAGATGCCGTCATCTAGGCATTCCATGAAGGAATATAGATAATCCATCAAACAAGATGTCTGATGTCAACAGGAATCACCCATGTTGTCACAGTGAGATCCCGTCGCCTAGGCATTCTACGAAGGAATAGAGACCTTGACCACATCAGCCAAAATACAAACTTTTGTCAATCGCTGTCTTCGACAAATAAATACTCCAGTTGAAATGGTTATGAAATGAAGGGTACTGGCTAATGTAAATGTTGGTGCTCGAAGCTCGAAGAAATTAAGAACAATGTGAAATTGAATGTATACGCTTCAATTTAATTACGAAAACAGATAAATGGACGTTTCGGGTTTCCCCTTTATCAACAAAC
>NC_088360.1:22308352-22315852 GCF_034508935.2 Berghia stephanieae | reverse complement strand
AAATTAGGAACGAAAAACATTAGATAAAACATAAAAACGAAAAAAAAAAAAATTAGAAAAACTCTCCCCAAAAAAATCCAACAAAAAAAAAACAAAAAACAAGAATTAAAAAAAAAAAAACTGGGACGGAATTTGTAATAAATATTCATGCTATTGATTGACGACAATCATAACAACGTTGGACATGTCGTCATTTCAATCCAAGATTGTCGTTTCCCTGAAAAGATTGGTGGTTAGTTCATTAGATAGGTGACCAAACACTCGGTCTATCTCGTGTCTTCCAGTAGGACTGGTATTATCACAGTACGGCTCGTTTGTTTCTGTTTGTTTTTAAGGGTTTTACGGCGCTTGCAACACATTTAGGTTATATCAGCGCCAGTAAAAAGGAAGAAAATGGGATAGTAAAAAGTTCTAGAATTACAATTAACCCTCTCCTTACTACCCATAGGAAAATCGTCACATTCGTTACGATACAATCAACATCTTTCTTATTCAAATTTCTCTTGTACATCATAACATTTAAAGAAAATAAACAGTGTGTTGTAGAGCATGTTTTGTTGAAGAAATTATTTATCGCTAGAACTTACTGCTATTGTGTTTGAGTGATAAAAATATATATTTTTGTGTTAGTTGGGTTTGAAGTTTTGGGGAAAATCCTGAAAATGGCTGGTAAGGAGAGGGTTAAAGCACCCAAGAGAAAGGAAGACAAAGGGGAACTGGGAACAAATAGGGATCAGATGTAGATTCCAAGAGCATACCACCAATGTACTTAGTCTGAGATCACCTATAAGTCTCATCCGGACACAAGCACAAAATTCCAACAAAGAGGAATACACTCAAATGCTTACATTAAACATTAAAAATAACAAATATAATAATACATAACAGAGAGATGATTTACAAGGAAAAAAATATCATCTCCCAAAACAATAACTATGCATTTGACTGTTTCCCTCCCAGCTAGGACTCTGGCCGGGGCCAGGAAAAAACAAGTAATCTCATTCCAAGACAAAGACAGAAAGCATGTTGGAAAACAGTTATAAGGGGATAGAAGAACCAGTATGTACCCCCCCCCCCTGCCCACTATGGGAGGTCAGGAACCCCACCCAGATATAAGGGGATAGAGGACACAGTATGTACCCCCCCCCCTCCCCCTTGCCCACTATGGGAGGTCAGGAACCCCACCTAGCAGTACGGGTGGAAATGGATACATGTACAAATAGATTGGGTAAGGATAATACATCAATCATTAGACAAATAAATAAATAAATAAATAATAAATAAATAAATGAAATATAGAGAGATAAATAAATAAACAAATTCAATAATGAAATCTAAAAAAAAATAAACAAAGAATTTTCTTTAAAAAATAGATGAATAAAAACATATAATCAAATGAATAAATCATTGAATAAATCAATAAATAGACTATCACGTGACTCTATCGACTGCAACCATAAATCGTATGGACGGACGGAAAAAAAAACACAGCCCAATTCAAAAACGTTGGAGCCGAAAATGAAAAGATAAATCAATAAAAAGACATGGAAATAAATATATCTGGATTGACATCAAATATATTAATAATATTATTCCATTTTATCATGGGTAATGTTTGTGATGAAATGTACTCTCTCTCTCTCTCTCTCTATTCTCTTATTATCTTATATATATATATATATATATATATATATATATATATATATATATATATATATGTGTGTGTGTGTGTGTGTGTGTGTGTGTTGTATACTCTTCTCCATTCACTCTCTTTCCTCTCTCCTCCCCCCCCCCCTCCCCCCCCCCTCACTCTACGCTCTGTTACAAAAAAACCATCACATAAACAACGTATAAACATAAACACACTAACACACGACTCCACCCATACCTCTCCCTCTTCCACATCATGTGATCCGCTCAAAAGCCACGTGACATAGACACCTAATTCACATGTACGACACCCCACCCTACTCCCTTTGTTGTGTACATATTATTTGTTATTAACACTGAAGTTGCGACATTGGTAGTGACCCAAAACGACTGTATAATCATAAATCACACATCTATCAATAATCACACGGCATCACAACCCAATGTATCCATCATCGTCCGAATTCGTTTTTCATTTCACGAAGTAATCTATTTTAATTAGATGAATCGGTTTTGAGCTCGCTCAGAAACGCAGTGACCAAAGCCACATAAAATTTGTGGAAGATCATTGACATGTTATGACATAATCTTAAAAATCTAAGAAAAATCCACAAACACAACTGAGAGGTTAATGTCTCTCTTTTGTTATCTCTTTGATAGATTACGGTTGGTTCGTCTATGTTTTGTTGTCATTGTCACATTCTTCGTGTAAGTGCTTTTGTCGTTTTGCTTAAGGCTACGCTAAAGCCATGATAAATGATTTGTCACAATAGACACCTATTTCATTTCGTATGTAAGTCATATCCGACGATCCTTGGGAATTCACACATCCCCAGCCACATGCGTTTACAACATCATTCAGAAAATTCATTTAATCGATTCATCGAAGTCTCAGGTTTATTTTTGGACAAGTTAGACGTCGTGTCAATCGGTTGAGCTTTTGGCTTTTTGCTCTGAGCTTGATTTCGAAATGCTCCAAAGTCCTAAATATAGATTGTCTGGAAGAAAACACTTTCCATTTTCAATAAGATTCATAGAGTCAAAGATACATTTGAAGCTCTGTAGCCAGAGCAGCCAAAAATTCCTAATTCTACGATTTTTTCGTAGTACTGAGCAGGTCTGATGAACGTCGTCGTGTGGATTCTGACGTCAGATAAAACAAAGGGGCGATAACTTCGGTAATTCGGTCAAATTGAGTTATTGTTCCTGTCACACATTCTTGAGTCGAACGTGCATTTTTTTCTTCTCTATTTCTATCAGGGCTTCGTGACTCCAAAGTCAATAGATAAATGATTTAGTACAACAATAGAACACCTATACGACTTGGTGGATTGGTAAAGATATCGATGCTATGCCATTGGGTAAAATACTCACAACATCCGCCAGCCAGTCAGAGCGTACCAACACAGAAAAATGTGTACAATCTTGAACGTGTATAGTCTGATTGATAGAATTTAGTAGTGAGTACTAATCATTATAATGGCTGTCTAAACAACAATAACAAAAAACTGAGAGGCGTCAACTTCGTTCTTTCTATAGATAGTATGCGCTTGGCTAAGAAGCTCATAACATTGCCATCCGGAAGTATAACGGACCAACACACAAAACTGTGGGTATCCATGAACTTTTATAGTCAGGTTAATACAGTTTAGTGAGCATTACTCATAAACGCGGATGGCAAAAAACAATAACAAAGACCTGAGTGGCGTCAAATGCGTTCTTTCTATAGGAACAAATGATTTTTTTTTTTTTTTTTTTTCGGGTGGCTTTCCTATAAATTGTGGTTTATTTCCAATATGTCGTGGCCCTTTGTCTTAAGTCGGCGGTTATAGGATCGGATAACTCACCTGTCTATCCTGGTGATCAATCATGCCTGCCCCCCCCCCCCCCCACCACCCCTCCCCACAACTAACAATAAATACAATGCATTATTAATACAGCCGTACTCTGGAACAAAACCTTATTTGAAAATTTGGCCAGGAAACTCGTCCTTCAAATATCGATTGATTTAAATGACTTTCATCTTGGCAAAAAAAAAACCAAAAAACAAAAAACAAACAAAAACACAAAAAAAAAAAAAAAAAAAAAAAAAAAAACTCTCAAACCTGGGATTTGGCGAACGAATGGCCGACCAAAGAATACCCGAAGAAGAGATGTAGAAGCGGACACAGCCAGCATGGCGTTCGGGACAGACATGGCCAGGTTTGGGACTCAGGGCCAAACACGGCAGATAAACTGTGGATGCCGAGGACCTTCGTTGATGGCCTCTGAGCCCTGTAGCGGCAAAAGTAATAAGTAATAAGTAAGTCGGGGAGAGTGGGTCGAGATAGGAGTTTGAAGCGACATTTTTTTTTTGTGGGGGGGGGGGGGGGGGGGGGGGGGGGGGGGGGGGGGTCGTAGTTAGATAGCTCATACGGTAGAGTCACGATCACGGTGTTGTCGTACCAATAAGGTCGCGGGTTCGAGCCCCCATCGCCGCCGCGAAGATTCAATTCGTTATTCTCTTCTGCCACTGTCCTACTCACCTCATTTCTTGTTGTTATCAACACAAGTACTCGCTCCACCCACTTTCCTCAGTACGTAAACTATCTACAGTTTAATCCGCATAAACTCAACACTCTTAAAGTCAACATCTGTTTAAAGTCAACACCCCTTGCTGGTGCCAAATTTATATTCCGTTCTTCACCTGAACCCGTGTGTATTTCATTGATATTGGATGTATAAAGTCAACCTTGTTTAAAAAGTCGATCCGATCCATCCGTCTGGCCGGGCGGTGACGCCTCAAGACAAACTCGTGCGCCCCCCCCCCCCCCCCCCCCACCCCAACCAACCACGATCTGCGCGTGTCTCTTGTCGGCGTTTTGGACAGTTCGAAATGACAAGACGATACACGGCAGAGCCAAGGCGTTGGGACCAGAACTGGACAAAGTTCAATGGGAAAAGCCACGAACGTTCAATGGGAAAAGTCACGAACGTTCAATGGGAAAAGCCACGAACGTTCAATGGGAAAAGCCACGAACGTTCATTGGGAAAAGCCACGAACGTTCAATGGGAAAAGCCACCAACGTTCAATGGGAAAAGCCACGCACGTTCAATGGGAAAAGCCACGAACGTTCAATGGGAAAAGCCACCATCGTTCAATGGGAAAAGCCACGAACGTTCAATGGGAAAAGCCACCAACGTTCAATGGGAAAAGCCACCAACGTTCAATGGGAAAAGCCACGATAAACTACTAGATATATTATTATAAAGACAATAAATTAATCAAAAAATAAGAAAAAAGAAAAAAGAAAAATAACTGCATCCACCAATAAACAAATAAAAAAAGAGTAAATAAATTTATAAATGAATGAATAAATAAATAATAAGAATAAACGAAAAAATAATTGAATAAATATATTAATAAAAAAATACACGAGTAAAGAATAGACAAATAAATATTATAATATGAACATGTTCACAGATAAATTAAAGATAAACAAATAAACAAATAAATATATAATAACAAAAATCCAAAATAAATACGTAAAAAGAGGCATAAATAAATACACAAACGAATTATTACTGGAATGGATGAATAAATACATAAATCATTTTACACAAGACAAAGAAAGGGAAGTTATAAACAATAAATAAAACAAATAAACAAAATAAATAAATGAATAACTAAATCAATCTGTCAATGAAACAAACATATCAAATAAATGTAATTCATAAATAACCAATTAAAATTAACAATAAAATAATTATACACATAATAAAATATATAGATAAATACATTATTGAATAAAAATGAGAATAAATGAATAATTAAATAAATGAATAAATAAATAAAACAAATAAATCATTAAAAAAATAAATGCCCTATCGATAATTTGATTCTCTTAAACTATTTTTTCCCTCTAGAAATTTCTATGAAAACATACAAAGGTGTCGCCACTGTGTTGACCTTTGACATGACAGAATTCCATTGTAACACAATAATTGCCTTTTACAAAATCTCATTTACGTGAAAACGAGGTCTAGAAAAAAAGAAGATTCTTCTATTTGGAGTGTTCGCGATAACGGAGTGCCCCAGGCCATAGATTTAATCACATAGATGGAGTCCTACGAAAGACTTTTCAATGACATCAACCAAAAGTGTTGCGAGTAACAGAAATGAATAAACTGAAAAAGGCAGGCAGAATAAAAAGGTTTGTTGACATAAAATGAAACACTCTGAGTTATCAGAAGAAAAAAAAAAACAGAAAGAAAGGCGGTGGATCTTATATTGAAATTGAAGTGGATAAAAATAAAGAGTGGGGTGGGGTAGTGCTTTCACGCTTTTGAGATAGATAGATAGATAGATAGATAGATAGATAGATAGATAGATAGATAGATAGATAGAGAGAGAGAGAGAGAGAGAGAGAGAGAGAGAGAGAGAGAGAGAGAGAGAGAGAGAGAGAGAGAGAGAGAGAAAACACAAATTGAAAGAAATGCGAGCACGAGGAGTTTTCGGAAGGCCTCCCCTGCAATTGAGCCAAAATTTCGTGGAATTACGAATTTTTTGAAGTAGTACACAGGTCTGGTTATGGTCTCTATAGATAGTTCGAAGTTGACGTCACTCAGGTCTTTGTTGTTGTTTTTTGCCATCCGCGTTTATGAGTAATGCCCACTAAACTTTATTAACCAGACTATATACGTTCAAGATTACACAGTTTTGTGTGTTGGTCCGTTATACTTAATAATAATAGATGAGCTTTTATATAGCGCAATATCCACTAAACGTGCTCAAAGCGCTTTACAAGGGGTCCCTGTCCAACAGCAATATTTAACATTTCGGACAAGACATGACGCCTGTAAGATGATATTATAATAATACTTCCGGATGGCAATGTTGCGAGCTTTTTAGCCAAGCGCTTCCTATCTATAAAATGCCCCGATCCTATATAGATAGAATGCGCTTGGCCAAGGAGTTCACAACATTGCCATCCGCAAGTATAACGGACCAACACACAAACTCTGTGTAACCATGAACTTTTATAGTCTGGTTAATACAGTTTAGTGAGAACAACTCACAAACGCGGATGGCAAAAACAATAACAAAGGCCTGAGTGACGTCATCTGCATACTATCTATATATTACCGATGTTGACCTATTCTAACCACGTTGATTATTGCCAACACGGTTACACATTACACATTCGAATGAACACACGCACCAAGATGGCCGACGACACAGCACACCTGTTGTTTGTTGTCAATGGTTTGTTTCGTCGCCATGGATTCATTCATTCTGTCATTCCACATTTTGAAACAACCCCCTTGAACAGACGCGGTGGTGTCAATATCAACCGCCAACAGTTAATTATATTATGCAAACAAACCGAATTGAAAATTGTACAAGTCATTTTCCGTGGTTGGGTTCGAAGGGTGTTTATGAAAGAAAAATAAGAAACTTAAGTATCATTAGGTTTTTTATATTTTTAATTCGTTCTTCTTCTTCTTCTTCTTCTTCTTCTTCTTCTTCTTCTTCTTCTTCTTCTTCTTCTTCTTCTTCTTCTTCTTCTTCTTCTTCTTCTTCTTTCTTCTTCTTTTCTTCTTCTTCTTCTTCTTCTTTCTTCTTCTTTCTTCTTCTTCTTCTTCTTCTTCTTCTTTCTTCTTCTTCTTCTTCTTCTTCTTCTTCTTCTTCTTCTTCTATCATTATTATTATTATTATTATTATTATTATTATTATTATTATTATTATTATTATTATTATTATTATTATTATTATTATTATTATTATTATTATTATTATGATTATGATTATGATTATTATCATTATTATTATTATTACTATTATGATTATTATGATTATGATTATTATTA
>NC_088360.1:22295852-22303352 GCF_034508935.2 Berghia stephanieae | reverse complement strand
GTAACCAACGTCTCAAAGCGGTGTGTTGTCGGGATGGACAAGGGGCTCGGAATGCCGTCAAAGCAGGTGTGATATTATATGTAACCAACGTCTCTAAGCGGTGTGTTGTCGGGATGGACAAGGGGCTGGGAATGCCGTCAAAGCAGGTGTGATGTCAGGATGGACAAGGGGCTGGGAATACCGTCAAAGCAGGTGTGATATTATATGTAACCCGTCGTCTCTAAGCGGTGTGATGTCGGGATGGACAAGGGGCTGGGAATACCGTCAAAGCAGGTGTGATATTATATGTAACCCGTCGTCTCTAAGCGGTGTGATGTCGGGATGGACAAGGGGCTGGGAATACCGTCAAAGCAGGTGTGATATTATATGTAACCCGTCGTCTCTAAGCGGTTTGTGATGTCGGGATGGACAAGGGGCTGGGAATACCGTCAAAGCAGGTTGATATTATATGTAACCACGTTCTCTAAGCGGTGTGATGTCGGGATGGACAAGGGGCTGGGAATACCGTCAAAGCAGGTGTGATATTATATGTAACCCGTCGTCTCTAAGCGGTGTGATGTCGGGATGGACAAGGGGCTGGGAATACCGCCAAAGCAGGTCTGATATTATATGTAACCAACGTCTCTAAGCGGTGTGATGTCGGGATGGACAAGGGGCTGGGAATACCGTCAAAGCAGGTGTGATATTATATGTAACCCGTCGTTCTAAGCGGTGTGATGTCGGGATGGACAAGGGGCTGGGAATACCGTCAAAGCAGGTGTGATATTATATGTAACCCGTCGTTCTAAGCGGTGTGATGTCGGGATGGACAAGGGGCTGGGAATACCGTCAAAGCAGGTGTGATATTATATGTAACCCGTCTCTCTAAGCGGTGTGATGTCGGATGGACAAGGGGCTGGGAATACCGTCAAAGCAGGTGTGATATTATATGTAACCAACGTCTCTAAGCGGTTGTGATGTCGGATGGACAAGGGGCTGGGAATACCGTCAAAGCAGGTCTGATATTATATGTAACCAACGTCTCTAAGCGGTGTGATGTCGCGATGGAAAAGGGGCTGGGAATACCGTCAAAGCAGGTGTGATATTATATGTAACCCGTCGTCTCTAAGCGGTGTGATGTCGGGATGGACAAGGGGCTGGGAATACCGTCAAAGCAGGTGTGATATTATATGTAATCCGTCGTCTCTAAGCGGTGTGATGTCGGGATGGACAAGGGGCTGGGAATACCGTCAAAGCAGGTGTGATATTATATGTAACCCGTCGTCTCTAAGCGGTGTGATGTCGCGATGGACAAGGGGCTGGGAATACCGTCAAAGCAGGTGTGATATTATATGTAACCAACGTCTCTAAGCGGTGTGATGTCGGGATGGACAAGGGGCTGGGAATACCATCAAAGCAGGTCTGATATTATATGTAACCAACGTCTCTAAGCGGTGTGATGTCGCGATGGACAAGGGGCTGGGAATACCGTCAAAGCAGGTCTGATATTATATGTAACCAACGTCTCTAAGCGGTGTGATGTCGGGATGGACAAGGGGCTGGGAATACCGTCAAAGCAGGTCTGATATTATATGTAACCAACGTCTCTAAGCGGTGTGATGTCGGGATGGACAAGGGGCTCGGAATGCCGTCAAAGCAGGTGTGATATTATATGTAACCAACGTCTCTAAGTGGTGTGTTTTCGCGATGGACAAGGGGCTCGGAATGCCGTCAAAGCAGGTGTGATATTATATGTAACCAACGTCTCTAAGTGGTGTGTTGTCGCGATGGACAAGGGGCTGGGAATGGAATTAAATAGACGTCTAGACGCGAATAGGAAACTGGAGCTTAAATTTTATTTATTCTCATTCGCACATTGCGAGTCACACCCCCCCCCCCCCCTAAAAAAACCAATTCCCCCCCCCCAAAAAAAAAGCAAAAAAACAAAAACAAAACAAAAACAAAACAACATTTAAAAAAAATAAATAAAAATAACACAAAACAAAACAAGACAAAACAAAACAAAACAAAACAAAACAATATTAAAAAAAAACAATACACAAAACAAACAAACTTTAGCTTTTGTTTAGCGCAATATCCACTAATCGTGCTCGGAGCGCTTTACAAAGGGTCGCTGACCGACAGCAACCCGTCACATGAAGGACGAGACATGAAGCCTGCTAGCCGATATTACATAATTTGTTTTTTTTTCAGACATAGACAAAGCTGTGAACGGCCAGGTCCTCACTTTTACACCTGAGTACCGTGACAGAATGTAAGCCTTTGCCAATCCAAGGACTCCACTGACTAGGCGCCTCTCAGAGCGGGGCTCGAACCCAGGACCTTCCGACCCGAACGCAAGTGTCATAATACCGCAAGACCACATAGCGAAAAAAAAAAATCAAATTCCGAATTTTATTATTTCTTTTCCTTATGATTCTTCAAGGGGGGGGGGGGGGGGGGGGGGGGGGGGGGGGTTCCTACTTGAGAAATTTTCAAGAGTGAAAATCTGGCATTTGAAGAGCACTTGATAGACCGCCACGATACAATGTATTACATTCTGTGTGTATATATCGTCATGCTGTATTGTATCTGCTGTGAAAGGCTATTCTGTCAGACATTGGGACCAGATAATTATTATGTCTGTTAAAATATTGTTAAAATAATGATAGTAATAATAATAAAAGTAATAATAATAATAATAATAATAAATAATAATAATAATAATAATAATAATAATAATATAATAATAATAATAATAATAATAATAATAATAATATAATAATAATAATAATAATAATAATAATAATAATAATATAATAATAATAATAATAATAATAATAATAATAATAATAATAATAATAATAATAATAATAATATAATAATAATAATAATAATAATAATAATAATAATAATAATAATAATAATAATAATAATAATATAATGATGATGATGATGATGATGATGATGATGATGCTGATGATGATGATAATAATAATGACGATGATGAAGATGATGAAGATAATAATAATAATAATAATAATAATAATAATAATAATAATAATAATAATAATAATAATAATAATATCGAAAACTCTCAAACCTGGGACTTCTTTGACGATTTCCTTGACGTGGCAGGATTGAGAGTTTTTCGACAAGACGAATGCATGGCCAGTTTCATGGAATGATACGAGTATTATCGGTCTTGAAGGAAGAATTTTATGGCCAAAATGGTTTTTTATAATGCTTTTTTTTTTCTAATTCGGAGTACGGTAGAAAAAGTAACGGGTTTTCTAGTCGTTTGGAATGACTGACACACACACGGAATGCCATAGGGAAGTGGGGGGGGGGGGGGGGGGGGGGGGGGGGGGGGGGGCAAACACAAATGCATGGGTTAATGTTTACAATACTAAATGTTAATGTTAATGTCATGAATGGGACAAGGGGAGGAGACAATAGGATTCAACAGTCGTCACGTCACTTCCTTCCTAATGACGCATGGTAACTTAGCAATACTGGCTCTAAACTATCGGAACAATGGCGGACGTCCGTATTAAATATTTCTCCGGCGAGCATAAAAGCGTATCCAGAGGGAAAAAAACCCATACATTTGATCATGTTTTGACTTTTACACATTCTGGTCACAAGACATATGAAAAGTTCTAGCCAGCATGAAGAATAAAAAGTAAGGATTTCTTTGTTTAGAACCAAGATGGCCGCCGTTGTCGGGCGGCGTGACATCAGACTACTGAATCCAATTGACGGTGGAAATGTAAACAATCAAATACTAACGAAACAGTGAAAATTACCCGAACGACCGCCATCCTCAAATAATGTACATGTCATTTATTCAGCCTATAATATTCCCATGGTTATCTGGTTTACCCATGCTCCACGCGCTTCACAATGCTACATTCATTCATTCATTTATTCCCTCAACGAGCTTCATGGAGTCAAATTTCATTACTTACAATAAACAGTTAGCAGTTCTTTCCAGTGTGAAAAACACACATTTAACAAAAAGAAAGAAAAATAGAAAAGAAAAACTAAACAAAACAAACATACAAAACAAAAAGTAAAACAGACAACAAGAAAATCAAAACAAAAAGAAAACCAAAGAAAAACACAAAATAACAGACCAAAAAAAATTAATAAACACACATACACACACACACACGCACTCACACATACACACACACTCACACATACACACACACTCACACATACACACAAACACTCACACATACACACTCACACATATACACATACACACACTCACACGCAAACACACACACATACACCATAAAATATACTTTGTCAAACAAGGTCAGTGATTTATTTCTCCACGGGTTAACAGGGATTAGAGTACAGTCCAAACAAAAATTTTAACCCCCCCCCCCCCCCCCCCACACACACACACACCAACAAAATAAAACAAACACAACAACAGTTACCAAAACAAGAAAACAAAACAAAACAACAAACCCAAAAGCAAAAAAAAAAAAAAAAAAAAATACCCAAAAGAGTCCTTGGAAAACGATCTTTACTCACATTCTCTCACCGTACTCAGGTGTAAAACGAGTACCTGACCGTTAACAACGTTGTCTCTGTCGAAATAGAAATAATTGTAATATGGCCTAACAGGCTAAATGTCTCGTTATACATGTTACGTGTTGCTGTTGGCCAGGGACCCTTTGCAAAGCGCTTTGAGCACGTTTAGTGGAAATTGCCCTATATAAAAGTAAAAACACCGAGACGGTGACAGAGATGATTTGACCAATTAACGGACGTGCTCTGTCAAAACGTGTATTTAAAAATTTGGCCAGAAAACTCGTCCTTGAAATATCGATCAATCTAAATGACCTTCACCTTGGCAAGAACTAAAATACGTGGGACTTAAAGGAAGAACACACGAGGTAGGTAGAGTTATTTAATTATTTTTTAATTATTTTTTTTTTACCAAGATAAGGGTAATTCAAATCGATCGATATTTGAATGACGAGTTTTCTGGCCAAATTTTTAAATACGTGTCTTTCTATACATCATAGTGTGGCAGTTTATTGGTTATAAAATACAGATAAAAATTATTGTTATTATGGCCGGAAAATTGGAGAAAAGAGCAACCCAAGCGTTCCATGAACGCCAATCAGCCTAACTCTCACCGAACCTTTCACCAGCAAACTTCATGAATAATGGATAGCTTAACTTCTCTATTCTCAAAATTTCCAACGGTGTTCAATGCGAAACAAGTAGCCAATTATGATTAATTATTTGCTGAAGAATAAAAGATTTATTTATTCCAAACGACGAGTTACAGAGACAAAGATAGCCTGACCCCACCCTTTTGTCTCGGAGGAAATCGAAAGGTATTCGCGGAACGTTCAAATAAAAATATGTAAATTTCTGAGTAATCATAAACATCTTCGCAGGTGTTGAGTGTTTACACGAAAGCATCACACCCAAAAAAAACCCCACCCAAAAACGTAATTGATGCACGGTGGTGTGTACTTAACAATGCCATTTCAAACACATCAAATTTGTAACACATATCAACGAAAGTATCCCTTACGATCAATGGTAGCATTGAGCAGACGCACGAGATGGTACGGTGCGTACAAAACAAGTCCAAAGAAAGTGGGAGGAGAAAAACAAAACGAAACTAAATCAGACAAAACGACTTTCGTACACAGACAAAAACTTGTTTTATTTAGACCGGGGATTTTCATAGGCTGAAATACCGATACACAAAGTAAGAAAATACTCAACATGTCAAATATTCTTAAACGTGAGTATTGTTTCAAATGACTTTATACACGTCTTCGAATTTTCAGCTTAAAGAAAAATCTTTTGACACTAATTTAATTTATCGATATTTGAAATAAAAACTCTGAAATGAAATAAAGAAAGAAAACTGTTTTGTAGTGGAAGGAAAGTTCTAATGTTGTAAACAAGCGGCCATCGGGGTGAGGTGAGGATTTGTCAACACAAGGTAACATTTCAGTCTTTTGTACGCCTGTTTAACATCTATTCTCATTCAAAAAGGCGGAAACAATCGTGTTGAAAAATGAAATAAGAACGTTCCAATAGATAGGGACAGAGACAACTCCCCCTCCCCCCCCACTCCACCTCTTTTCCAATCATTCTCCTTCGTCATAAATGAATTTAAATGACAAAACACAATTCTTGCTATAGTCTAATATCGTTGTGCGTCATTAGGGCAATTTACAATGTCACTATATGAATCCGTGTCATCATCATCATCATCATCATCATCGTCATCATCATCATCGTCGTCGTCATTATTATTATTAGTACCTATTAAAAAGTTTTTCCAAGATTTTTCAACAGAGAAGACTTACAAATTACCTATGTCGTCTATCTGGAATGTAGTCATGTATTTATGTCTTTATTGCTTTTTGTTGTTGTTGGCTGAAGGAGGATTTTGAGCCTGAAACTTTCCGTGTTCGGTATTTTGTTCTTTTTTTTTGTGAAGCTGTTATATTCATTTTTTGTTCATTACTTTTTACAGTCCACAGCTTCTAGCAGCTTGGTATCTCCGAGATGTTCAACAAACTTTTAAGTATCCTTTGAAATTCCATTGCTTTAGAGTCACGTGATCTGATTCATGTGATCTTATCTGATTCATGTGATCTTATCTCTCTACACAGGCATGGTGTCGAGGAAGTTTCACCATTATCATCATCATCATCATGGCTTATCCCTCCTGGATGTGGCCTCCACAACCAACTGCCATCCAAAACAAGCTTCTGTCCTCCGCCATCCTTCCACATTCAGTCTCTGGCTTATTCATCCATTCGCTGACGTCTTGTGACCATCTTCTTCTTGGTCTCCCTCTCCCTCTTTTACCTTCCACAATAGGGAATGAGATTAGGGGAAGAGTAGCGTCCCTTGATTGGACGTCACCCATAGTCTGTGACGTCACCGGCGGAAAAGTTATCAGAGAGAGAACGTCATGTTGGTTGTGCGCATGCGTTCTCTGTCTAATAACTTTTCCGCCGGTGACGTCACAGACTATGGGTGACGTCCAATCAATGGACGCTACTCTTCCGCTAATCTCATTCCCTATACCCTCTAGATAAATAAAAATAATCAAGGGTGCCATGTCACTTGCGCAAGATTTAGTTTCTGTGTCATCTTGATGTGATATGACTCCCCAATGGCCGGGGAATCTTTCACATTTTTGTTATTTTCCTTTGCGGTCCAGGCAGGGAATGCAGATCATTTTCCAGTTGCATTTCATTTCAAATGCAGCAATTTTATTCTCATCGTTTGTTTGTTTGTTTTTTTTTTTTTTTGCAAATTCTCCATGATTCACATCCATATAATGCTGTTGGAAATAATCGCGTTCATAATATAATATTTTCATTTTCAGTTGGAGGTTTTCGGTTCTCTATCATGTCATCATTTTTGTCAAGTTTGTTTGGGCAAGTGATTTCCTCCTTTGGATACCAAGAGTCGATTTTCCATTTGCCTCTTTCTTGCCCCAAGACATACAAAATC
>NC_088360.1:22285852-22290852 GCF_034508935.2 Berghia stephanieae | reverse complement strand
TTCACATTGAATCTTCAACAACATTATCATTATCATTATCACCATCATAATCATCGTTATTTTTAACACTATCCTCATATCATTGATGTGTTTTAAACGCAACAATAATCACAACACAGCCATGCAAACATCAACAATTATATTGTTATAGAATGGTTGGGTAAAAATTTGATTTTAAAATATGATATATTCTTCCATCCTTCCCATTGGAAAACCATATCATTTCTTTGTAAATACGTAATCGTTGAATAATGCTTTGTTTGAAGGCGCTGAATAAAAATTTATTCAACGCTTGCAGAATATTTTCGCACATTTTATTGGTGTGAAATTAGGTGTAAAAGACAGCTGATAGGTAATTATAAATAATCTTTTGGTGCGCATGAATACAAATCCAATGTTTTTGGGTTTTTTTGGTCAAATTGTCATTCAAACAGAAGGAGAAAGATACAAATTATGGTGAATAGAAGTACTATTACCATACAATTTGGTTACAAAATGTCTAATACTTTTATGTGGAGAAGTGGACTAAACGTATTCTTCCATTTCTTTGTATTTATTTCTTATCGTGCAATAACATACACTCGCAAGCTCGTTGTGTTATTGGGCACGATAAAAATAACTTGTTTTATAAACATAAAGAGATGACAGAATCGTATATTAATACATGCTGAACCTCCTCCCCCCCCCCCCCCCCCCCCCCCCCCCCCCCCCCCCCACCCTCCCATCATCGTGAGGGGCAGCAACAAAATTATTTTTCTGTTTGTTTGTTTGTTTGTTTAAAAAAAAAAACCCAACACATTTGGCCCTTTTTTCTATATTATCAAGCACACAGCAGTTTAACACTGTTATACCAAACGCGCATCGTACTCCATTAAGCTAAGCGGGTAAGCTGACCTAAACCACGTGACCAATCCACTCCAAACGGTAAGATGTCGGATGGAACACAAGGACTCAAACTGGATTATAAACATTTCAATCAAAATAAATTGTCTTCACGAAGGTGACGGATGGATTGAAAAAAAAAACCCAGACAAATTAAACACAGAATTCTTTTTAAAATCAACTAAATATTAACCCAAATCACCCCCCCCCCCCATAAAAAAAACCCTGAAAAAGTATCCAAAAAACAAAAAAAAAAACAAAAACAAAACCAAAGCAAACGCCTCAAACAATCCCAGCATCCATGAATATCCTGAGGACGACGTCCATTTGGATCCAACAGTCCAATTTTTTCATCTGGCCCAATCCCACAGCACACCGGATTGACACCGCTGATCCATATCATTTTAATTAGGCGTTTCTACTGGCTACAGGCATTCGGCGTTAAAATGGTTAATACAGAGCTGTCTACTTGAAATATTAAAAAAATAATTAGTAGTTTCCAAGGGGGGAGAACAATTAACTTTAAATAGCGTTATAAATAAACAATTTGCTCTCAGCATAGTCCCAGAACACTCCAAAGTCCTGATTATAGGTTCTAAGAAACTAAACTTTCCTTTTCAACAAGATTTATTGAGTCAAAGAGACCTATGTAGTTCTGTAGCTGGAGCCATAAATTCGTATATCTACGACTTTTTCGTACGTGGTACTAGGCATGTCAGGTCTGTTAAGTTAATAATCAAATCTGTTCAGAGAATATCGTGACGTTAGTCTGCCTACCAAATATTCCCATCAACCATTTCATCTATAGTTCTATTTAAAGCTAAAGCTTTGTTAAAATATATTTTAAATATTAAGTCGTACAATTAACTACAAAAGGCGTCTAACTTCTACGTCATGGCATAAAGACCGAAGGGCTAGAGCTCGTCATGTGGTCGCTAGTTCGGATAAGTAAGTAAGTCGTACCATCCCTATTAAGCGGGCAGTGCAGTGAATGTAGAAAATATATTGAGTCAAAAATGTGCCTTCATTTTCTTACAAACGCAATGAGGAAAATGTGGTGTATGCGACGTGCACTTATTTGGAGGTCTGATAACCCAATTCCTTATCGCCTCATTGTTGTAATGGAAATCTTTAAAAACAAGACGCAAAAGAAAAAAAAAAATCAATTACAACATGTTAGCCTAGGCCCACAAGTGGGTTCAGAAGTCAGACCTGGATATATATATACGTCGGGTGTAGGATATAAAACGAGCTTATGACCTAAAAGTAAATGTCATGAGCACGGATTGACCACGCTTAAGGTGCTTCATTCAATCTTGACTCTGTCAACAAGCCGGAGAGGTGCAACGGAGAGAAATGATGTTAAATTCAAAAGGAAACGAACATTGCACATCTGGCAACCCTATTGTGCACCAATATCGCCTTTAATGATGCGCACACAATATCTTCTTGACAGATCATAAAGGTCCGACGTTTTTTCTGAAAACTAACAGACATCACAAATGCTGCGTCTCCGAGTGTGTCTATACAAGCTGCGGACTGTCATATATAAAATGAATCTAACAACTTAAAAAAAAGATCAAACTACTAAACATGGAACGTTTCAGACTCAAATCTCTTCTCCAGTGGTCAAACCGTTACTACATGCCGATGGCCGATGTGTATAGACGTTTCATTAACTGTCATTATCTGAAGAAGGAATTTGAGACCCTGAAACGTCCAGTGCTCAATATTTTGTTAATAAAAAACAAACTTTTATCTTTATTATTGTGTGTAAAAAAGAGAGGGGGTGGGGGTGGGGGGGGGGGGGGGGGGGGGGGGGGGGGGGGGGGGGGGGGGGTTGTGTGCGTTTAATAGGGATGATACGACATGGCATATCGACAAAAGCAAAATGCCACTGTATGAGGATTTATTTCACTACAGTCTATGACGTCACTGTATGAAGATTTATTTCACTACAGGCAATAGCGTCACTGTATCAGGATTTATTTCACTACAGGCTATAACGTCACTGTATCAGGATTTATTTCACTACAGGCTATAACGTCACTGTATGAAGATTTATTTAAATACAGGCTATAACGCTATAACCGCAATGGCGATGATATAAAAATATTACTGGATGACTGGAGGGAACATCATCATCATCACCGAATCCGGGCGAAGCTCCACCTGTGGTCGGGGACTCTACGTCCTCCACGTCCAGTCTGAGATTCCAAAACAAATATAAAATGGGACCCAATGTCACAAAACGGTATTATAGCCGGAGTCGACCTCTACATATATGCAGGTCTGATATCCATAAGGCAATTCAGGGCCTAATTAAACATTGTTGTGATGGAAGAGAAAATAGTTTGGATCATTTATTGACATTTCCATTACAGCAATGAGCCCGTAAGGCCTTGGGTTATCCGACCTGTAAATAAGTGCACATCGGGTGGGGTGAATTGGATTGCGAAAAGTTATTTTTTTAGAATTAAAATGACAAGAAATAGGAATTCCAAATTAATCCAAGGTAGGCAATTGTATGAATACTCTACCATGAGGGATAGCAATTGTATGAATACTCCACCATGAAGGATAGCAATTGTATGAATACTCTACTCAGAGGGATAGAAATTGTATGAATACTCCACAATAAGGAAAGAGAAATTGTATGAATACTCCACCACGAGGGATAGAAATTGTATGAATACTCTACTAAGAGGGATAGAAATTGTACGAATACTCTACTAAGAGGGATAGAAATTGTATGAATACTCCACCATGAGGGATAGGAATTGTATGAATACTCCACCATGACGGATAGAAATTGTATAAATACTCTACTAAGAGGGATAGAAATTGTATGAATACTCTACTAAGAGGGATAGAAATTGTATGAATACTCCACCATGAGGGATATAAATTGTATGAATACTCTACCATGACGGATAGAAATTGTATGAATATTCTACTAAGAGGGATAGAAATTGTATGAATACTCTACTAAGAGGGATATAAATTGTATGAATACTCAACCATGACGGATAGAAATTGTATGAACACTCCACCATGACGGATAGAAATTGTATGAATACTCTACTAAGAGGGATAGAAATTGTATGAATACTCCACCATGAGGGATATAAATTGTATGAATACTCAACCATGACGGATAGAAATTGTATGAACACTCCACCATGACGGATAGAAATTGTATGAATAGTCTACTAAGAGGGATAGAAATTGTATGAATACTCTACCATGAGGGATAGAAATTGTATGAATACTCTACTAAGAGGGATATAAATTGTATGAATACTCTACCATGAGGGATAGAAATTGTATGAATACTCCACCATGACGGATAGAAAGTTGCCCCTATGAATGTGTCTCTATAAATTCAATTTCCACCACCTAGTTCATTCAAGCATAATACCGTTTTGAGAGGGCGGGTTACAAATAAACAAACCAAAACAAAAACCCACAAAACTGTGGGATTCCAATCAGGTGACGACAGGTACGACAGGAGACAAACCTGATATAACAGTGATCTCCCCTTACAATACAACAGACACAGTGAGATTAGAAAAATATATTTTAATGACAGGAGTGGGTGTCAAATACAAATAAATAAAACAAAACAAAACGAAACAAAAACAAATACACAAAAAAACTTGAACCCCCCCCCCCCCCTCCCCCCAAAAAAAATTGAACAAAAAGCAAACATAAAAGAAACAAAAAAACAAATAACTAAGAAATATAAAATTTAAAACAGAATAACCCCCCCCCCCCCAAACAAAATAACAAAAACAAAACAAACCAACAAAATAATAATAAAGGTGTTTATGACGAAGCGCCAGACAAATCAAATATATATAGAGAGATAACCAAACATTTTGTTGCTTAAATAAATGGGGAAGATTTGTATTATTTGCCATGTGCTCGAGTCATTGGTCACATGGTCACGTCAGCTCACAATGACCTACATAATACAGAGTACGTGTTCACAGTCTTCGAAATATTACAATGCATGTCAATATAAGCATGTGTTTGTTCTATTCTATGTTTACTATGTACAGGTGTGTAAGAACAGCACACTATACTACCCATCACACTAAATACACACCATCAAA
>NC_088360.1:22268352-22270852 GCF_034508935.2 Berghia stephanieae | reverse complement strand
AAAAACAAAAAACAAAAATAAAAATAAAAGAAAAAAAAAGAAAACAAAAACAAACTAAAGAATATGTCATAGGTTATTGTTCACACTTTCTAATAAATATTTGATCTTGATGATGAAGGTGACGATGATGATGATGATGATGATGATGATGATGATGATGTAGCAGTTAGTGAAGAAAATGAAAGTTAAAGTAAATGTTTGAGAAGAAAGCTATCATTTCGTGACATCAAACGACTACGGGAAGAGGAAGCGAGAAAGGAAGGGGAAGTAACACACGGGAGTCCATTTTGTATATTATATTATTATTGTTGTGTCATGGGATAAAAGTGTTAGAGTTGTGCTAGTCGGGGGGGGGGGGGGGGGGGGGGGGGTGGGGGATGAAGGTGAAAGGGGGATTCTGTTTAAATCAAGGAAAGGGTTGGGGAGGTGGGTGGAGATGGGGGTGGGGGTTGAGCATTGTACTGGTGTCCTATGTTTTGATTTCAATGAAATATAAAAGTACACACGAGACGTGGGAATTATCAAGGGGACAATGGGAGGTGTGGAATACAAAACCTAAAAAAAACAAAACAAAACAAAACAAAACAGCAACTAATTTTCTTTTTTTAACTAACAAAACAACACACACACAAACACACACACACACACACACACACACACACACACACACTCACATAGACAAGAAAACAACAAACTAACAAACAAAAACAACCCAAGACAAACTGTTTAAAATAGAGGAAAGAAAAAAAACGTACAACAACGTTAAACGAAATGAATAAAATGGAAAAAAAAAAACCAAACTCAAAAATCAACAAACAAACAAACAAACAAACAAACAAAAACAGAACAAAAATTGAATCAAAAGAAAACAAAAAAAAAAAAAAATAAACAAAAAAACCCCCAAAAAAACCCACAATGCTAAAAGAAAAAGAAACAAATGACCAAAAGCAAACCAAACAACGAGAAGGCAGCATGACTAACCTACGAAGGCACTGTTGGACACGAGTTGAGAGGATGAACTATGGGTGTCACGCCCGGCTCCAGGAACTCGAAGCCCTGATGTGTCCTCTAGAGCTCCTGGTTGTAAGGGTGAGGTTGTTTTTGGGGAAGGAGACGGGGAAGGGGGAGGGGGTGGTGGTGGATAAGTTAGTACAACACATAATATATATATATGATATATATTTATATATACGATATACACAATAGTTCATGATGCTAGTTTGTATAATATCACAATAAAACAGTAAGTGGAGTGTAATATAACTTGGTGTTCGTTCACAGACAGACCGTAGCCATAGTTAACTTATAGCCTGACACTAGAACTGTAGCCATCGTTAACTTATAGCCTGACACTAGAACTGTAGCCATCGTTAACTTATAGCCTGGCACTAGAACTGTAGCCATCGTTAACTTAGAGCCGGACACTAGAACTGTTGCCATCGTTAACTTATAGCCGTACACTAGAACTGTAGCCATCGTTAACTTAGAGCCTGGCACTAGAACTGTAGCCATCGTTAACTTATAGCCTGACACTAGAACTGTAGCCATCGTAAACTTATAGCCTGACACTAGAACTGTAGCCATCGTAAACTTATAGCCTGGCACTAGAACTGTAGCCATCGTTAACTTATAGCCTGACACTGGAACTGTAGCCATCGTTAACTTACAGCCTGACACTAGAACTGTAGCCATCGTTAACTTATAGAATGACACTAGAACTGTAGCCATCGTTAACTTATAGCCTGGCACTAGAACTGTAGCCATCGTTAACTTATAGCCTGGCACTAGAACTGAGCCATCGTTAACTTATAGCCTGGCACTAGAACTGTAGCCATCGTAAACTTATAGCCTGACACTGGAACCATAGCCATCGTTAACTTATAGCCTGACACTAGAACTGTAGCCATCGTAAACTTATAGCCTGACACTGGAACCATAGCCATCGTCAACTTATAGCCTGACACTAGAACTGTAGCCATCGCCAACTTATAGCCGGACACTAAGACCGTAGCCGTTCACCTATAGCCTGACACTGAGCAAAAAATGGTGTCAAAAGACAAGTCTTTGGCCACAAAAGAAAACAAATGGTGCGTTGTATTCAATAGGTCAACCAATGGAATCACTTGTTTCATTGCGCACTACTAACGACAACTCACTAGGCGGTGTAAAAACTTAGAAAATGACGTCAAACTATAAGTCCTAGTGAGTTCTTGTGTCAGGCTATTAGTTAACGATGGCTACGCTAAGACCCACTAAGACCCATATTTTCACGTCATTTTCAGGGTTTTTCCGCGCCTTAAAAGTACGATAACTCCGCCTGGTTCAAGATAGACATAGAGTTTGAACCCAATTTTATTGAAGTGGTGGATAGCTCATACGGTAGAGAATCACGCACTTCCAGGCCAGGCGGAGTTGTCGTACCAGTAAGGTCGCGAGTTCAAACCCACCATCGCCGCCGTGAATTTTTTATTCTCTATTTTCTTCTGGCACTTTCCTACTC
>NC_088360.1:22255852-22263352 GCF_034508935.2 Berghia stephanieae | reverse complement strand
TTATTATTATTATTATTATTATTATTATTATTATTATTATTATAGTAATAATCCTCTTCCTTTTTCAAATCATTTTCAAAGTGACAACTTCACACTGCTAAGTGTCTACTTCAATTTGTATAGGATATAAAAAGAAATAGATAGAAACAGAAAAAGAAAAAAAAATATGAACATTTTTCCAGTTTTCTACGGAATTCCAGGCACCAAATTCTACACATATGAATCCTATGAGCACACCTAGTGTATTTTCACAGCATTCATTGACCGATGACAACAGAATCCACAACAAAATACGTCTAGTTTATCACATGTCCGAAATATATGACGAAATAGACGGAAGAAACAAAAACAAAAAACAACCAAATACAAACAGACAAAGAGAAGAAAAAAAAGTGAATTGAAAGAACAATAAATTCTACATTGTCAGATGACAGCTACAACAAAGTCTACGTCACTCTGGATTACCGGTAGTCCTTGTTGTTGCCCAATATTTATTTAGAACTGAAAACAGACAAAACAAAAACAACTACAGCTGTGAACCACACACTCCAATAAAAACCACACATCCCAATAAAAACCACATACTCCAATAAAAACGACACACTCCAATAAAAACCACACACTCCAATTAAAAACTACACATCCCAATAAAAACCACACATCCCAATAAAAATCACACATCCCAATAAAAACCACACACCCCAATAAAAACCACGAACTCCAATAAAAACCACACATCCCAATAAAAACCACACACTCCAATAAAAACCACACATCCCAATAAAAATCACACATCCCAATAAAAACCACACACTCCAAGTAAAACCACACACTCCAATAAAAACCACACATCCCAATAAAAATCACACATCCCAATAAAAACCACACACTCCAATAAAAAGCACACATCCCAATAAAAACCACACATCCCAATAAAAACCATACACTCCAATAAAAACCACACATCCCAATAAAAACCACACATCCCAATAAAAACCATACATCCCAATAAAAACCACACACTCCAATAAAAACCACACGTCCCAATAAATACCACACACTCCAATAGAACCACACATCCCAATAAAAACCACACATTCCAATAAAAACCACACATCCCAATAAAAACCACACACTCCAATAAAAACCACACACTCCAATTAAAACTACACATCCCAATAAAAACCACACATCCCAATAAAAACCACACATCCCAATAAAAACCACACATCCCAATAAAAACCACACATCCCAATAAACACCACACACTCCCATAAAAACCACACATCCCAATAAAAACCACACATCCCAATAAAAACCACACACTCCCATAAAAACTACACATCCCAATAAAAACCACACACTCCAATAAAAACCACATATCCCAATAAAAACAACACATCCCAATAAAAACCACAAATCCCAATAAAAATCACACATTCCAATGAAAACCACACATCTCAATAAAAACCACACATCACAATAAAAACCACACACTCCAATAAAAACCACACACTCCAATAAAAACCACACATCCCAATAAAAACCACACATCCCAATAAAAACCACACATCCCAATAAAAACCACAGATTCCAATACAATCCGCACACTACAATAAAAACCACACATCCCAATAAAAACCACACATCCCAATAAAAACCACACACTCCAATAAAAACCACACACTCCAATAAAAACCACACATCCCAATAAAAACTACACATCCCAATGAAAACCACACATCCCAATAAAAACCACACACTCCAATAAAAACTACACATCCCAATAAAAACCACACATGCCAATAAAAACCACAAATCCCAATAAAAACCACACATCTCAATAAAATCCACACACTCCAAAAAAAAAAACCCTAACATCCCAATAAAAACCACACACTCCAATAAAAACCACACATCCCAATAAAATCCACACACTCCAAAAAAAAACCCCCAAACATCCCAATAAAAACCACACACTCCAATAAAAACCACACATCCCAATAAAAACCACACACTCCAATAAAAAGAATGTCCCACTCATTTGGCAGTACACAGCTAACGATGATATAATGCCTCAACTCCCAGTCACCAAATGGCTAACAATAATAACATCCCTGACATCAAAAGACAAGGACTACCATATGGATGGAGTGCCATGCCAACAGGTAATCGTGTGACCCACCGCCACAAACTAGTGTTATGTCAGGGTCTTATCACATGATTAAAAATGACATTCAAGTCAAAATGACTAAACATGGGAAAAGTCAATTTTTTGTCAATCGAAATGTCAATTTTTTGTCAATCTATGACATTATACATATTTTCTTATATAAAGCTAACCCATACTATTTCTTCAGAGCCATTAGGACCATGGAACCAGGAGTTTATCACGGTTAGTGTGAAATGACAACAGTAATTACTTGCTATCCTTTGGATAGGACACTAGTCTATCTCAAAGTACTCTCCACCAAATCTAACAGGCTCAGCTATCTCGAAAAAAATCTCGACTACACCCGGGATTGGTCTCGGTCCTTTTGCATGTGAAGCGAGTGCTCTATCAACTCAGTTATCGAAACCCTCAACCGTATTTTTATTTTCTATCTTTAATGAATTTCTAAATCAATTTTACTCCACAAAACCTTCAAACCTGACCCATTATCCAAAAACCAACGACTAAAAATTCAATTTTTTTATCACCTAAATCCTATGTCAACACCCCAATGAAACAGTAACACACCACATGCTTGAATGTCAACCTCTTGAAGACCTGAGATACACATTCCTCCCACCCATAGCAATTTAGAGACTATAGCATTCCTCCCACCCAACCCTAGCATCAGTAACACACTTTATAGTCACCTGGAACAACTACAAAAGACGTCTAACTTCTTACGTCATGGCACAAGACCGAAGGGCTAGAGCTCAGGTGGTCGCTCGTTCGGATAACCTAACCTAACCTTATACTTATCACCTAAATCACTTCCCGGACACAAAACTGTTCTGAGATGGTGGGTCTGGTGTAAACAAAAGATAAACTAGAACTCGAAGGCATCTGTCTCCATTCCCATAAGTGCCAGAGAGAAGATTTTGAGGGGAAAATATAAACATCAAAAGAATCCCCCCTCCCGAAACAAACAGTCAAAATGGCAATACAAGGCTGCTAGAAGATGTGGACTGCAACAAGTAATAACCAAAAAATGAATAGAACAGCTTCAAAATAAGAACGAGATACCAAACACGGAACGTTTCGGGCTCAAAACCCTTCTTCAGCCAACAACAACAAAAAAGAACGCGATAAAGACATAAATACATTACAAAAATCCAGATAGACGACAGAGAAATAAAAATTGTCGTTTTTTTTTGTTTTTTTTTGGCTGAAGAAGGATTTTGAGCCCGAAACGTTCTGTGTGTTGTATTTTATTTTGTTCTCATTTGAAGCTGTTCTTTCCCCAAAACAAACAGTGCAACTTCTGCAATAACGAGTAGTAACACATGTGTTTGGATTCCAAAACAAACAGTGCAACTTCTGCAATAACGAGTAGTAACACATGTGTTTGGATTCCAAAACAAACAGTGCAACTTCTGCAATAACGAGTAGTAACACATGTGTTTGGATTCCAAAACAAACAGTGCAACTTCTGCAATACGAGTTAGTTAACACATGTGTTTGGATTCCAAAAACAAACAGTGCAACTTCTGCAATAACGAGTAGTAATCACATGTGTTTGGATTCCAAACAAACAGTGCAACTTCTGCAATAACGAGTAGTAAACACATGTGTTTGGATTCCAAAACAAACAGTGCAACTTCTGCAATAACGAGTAGTAAACACATGTGTTTGGATTCCAAAACAAACAGTGCAACTTCTGCAATAACGAGTAGTAACACATGTGTTTGGATTCCAATAACAAACAGTGCAACTTCTGCAATAACGAGTTGTAACACATGTGTTTGGATTCCAAAACAAACAGTGCAACTTCTGCAATAACGAGTAGTAACACATGTGTTTGGATTCCAAAACAAACAGTGCAACTTCTGCAATAACGAGTAGTAACACATGTGTTTGGATCACATGACTGGTCCCACTAAACAATGGGATTGTGCTTCGTCTCTATTCATCACAAGGCCGGGGGGGGGGGGGGGGGGGGGGGTTGGTTGGGTTTTAATATAAGCTTGAAAAAAAAAACAAATAATTTTATGGCACTGGCACATGGAATTGCATTGTTAGAGTCTGACGCCCTAAATTGACAGTTGTGGAATTTTCACGTCTAGAAAACCAGAGTGAGAAAATAAAAAAATAAAGAATTATAATTTAAAAAGAATTTAACCAACAAAAGACCAAAAAAACCCCCCAAAAAAACCCACAAAAAGAAAAAAAAAAACAATTTAAAAAACCCCCCCAAAAAATACAAATTTTTCCATCGGATGACAAATCCGTGTGTAATAAAACTGGATTAAATTAGGACATAAATTTCTTTGTAATCATGACAATGATGTCTTGTCAAAAACTCTCAACCCTGGAAGTTCACGAAGACCCAGGTTTGAAAGTTTTTGACAGAAATGAAGGAAATCTAAATCAATTTAAATTGGAAGGATGAGTTTCCTGGCCAAAATTTTAAATACGTTTTTCAAAATGATACAAAGCTGCTAGAAGCTGTGGACTTAAAAAACAAAAAGCAATAAACAATAAACAAAAATGAACATAACAGCTTAAAAAAAAAAAAACCCATCAAAATACCAAACACGGAACGTTTCGGGCTCATAACCCTTCCTCAGTCATTCAGACAACAACAATGTTGGCCCTAAAAGTTCCATGTTTGGTATTTAGTTCTTGTTTGACGCTGTTATAATCTTTTTTGTTTATTATGCATTTCCAAAGGGCAGTGGATTACTGTTTGGATGGACCAGTCACATTTTGTCATCAATGCCAATTTTATTATCAACAACAAAGAAAGAATATTGAGAAAAACAACGAGTGCGTTTGAATAGGAAGTGGATAATGAACACGTTTGATGTGGCAAACACTCACTTCTGTCTTTGAGGTATTGAAGCCTTTCCTCCTGATGGTGAAGCAAAGCTGCCTGTTGAGCTTCCAAGGCGTCGGAGGTCAAAGGTTCTCCAGGGTACAATTCACGGAACTGCTTGCGAGAATCCGTGTCCACTAGATAAAATAATAAATGTTTAAAAAATCAAGAAAAGCCCCCAAAGATGGGTTATTCATTGTAAATTTTGTAGGCCAAATCAAGAAAAGCCCCCAAAGATGGGTTATTCATTGTAGATATTGTAGGCCAAATCAAGAAAATCCCCCAAAGATGGGTTATTCATTGTAGAATTTGTTGGCCAAATCAAGAAAAGCCCCCAAAGATGGGTTATTCATTGTAGCATTTGTAGGCCAAATCAAGAAACGCACCCAAAGATGGGTTATTCATTGTAGATTTTGTAGGCCAAATCAAGAAAAGCCCCCAAAGATGGGTTATTCATTGTAGATTTTGTAGGCCAAATCAAGAAAAGCCCCCAAAAATGAGTTATTCATTGTAGATTTTGTAGGCCAAATCAAGAAAAGCCCCAAAGATGGGTTATTCATTGTAGATTTTGTAGGCCATATCAAGAAAAGCCCCCAAAGATGGGTTATTCATTGTAGATTTTGTAGGCCAAATCAAGAAAAGCCCCCAAAGATGGGTTATTCATTGTAGATTTTGTAGGCCAAATCAAGAAAAGCCCCCAAAGATGGGTTATTCATTGTAGATTTTGTAGGCCATATCAAGAAAAGCCCCCAAAGATGGGTTATTCATTGTAGATTTTGTAGGCCAAATCAAGAAAAGCACCCAAAGATGGGTTATTCATTGTAGATTTTGTAGGCCACGCTTTTCAATAAAGAACAATTGATCAGAATGGAACATTTGAGAAAAACAAAGGCTAATGTTTTAAATGTCATCGGGGAGCAAAGAACAGATAAATCAATGAGGAAGATTGACTGATATAATAATAATAATAATAATAATAATAAATAATAATATATAATAATAATAATAATAATAATAATAATAATAATAATAATAATAAATAATAATAATAATAATAATAATAATAATAATAATAATAATAATAATATATATAATAATAATAATAATAATAATAATAATATAATAATAATAATATTAGTAATAATAATAGTAATAATAATAATAATAATAATAATAATAATAATAATAATAATAATAATAATAATAATAATAATAATAATAATAATAATAATAATAATTTATTATTATTATTATTTTTATAATTATTATTACTATTATTATTACTATTACTATTATAATTTCCGTGATGATCTATGTTGTGTTGAAGCCTATATTATAAATATGCATTGATGCCTTAGCATTTCAACAGGTTTCGTTTCGTATTGTCTGTTTTGTAGTTTTATGACACGAATCGATCATACAAATCAGGCACATCAAATTAACATTGTCATTCTTCTTCTTCTTTTCCCCTTCTTTTTTTCTTCTTCTTCTTTTTCTTCTTCTTCTTCTTCTTCTTCTTCTTCTTCTTCTTCTTCTTCTTCTTCTTCTTCTTCTTCTTCTTCTTCTTCTTCTTCTTCTTCTTCTTCTTCTTCTTTTTCCTTTTAAAATTTCAAGATTCCACAGACCAAAGTATTTGTCTTTCCCTGGAGACGTGAGACTATTCCAATGTCTGTGGTTTGAACGAGTACAAGCGGGCATCCACTCTTGAGTGGGGAACCATAAACTTGGATGACTTCCTCTTATTTGGTTGAATATCAGCGAGGGGTAATTTCACTTGATCGTTTAGGCCTTTGAAAAATATTGTTACTTTGTTCCACGGTCTTCTCTGTTGTCGTGGTTCGAGGTTTAGAACAGAGAAACCATCAAATGTTTTCCATACTACTTATCCTATCTTTGACTTCTTCATGAAGGAACAATACATTTCAACCTGCGCAGATAAAGTACAAATGAGAGCTGTTGTTGCTCATTAAAGACAAAAAACTTGGGCTTTTATATAACACAATATCCACCAAAAGTGCTCAAAGCACTTTACAAGGGATCCCAGACCAACAGCAAGACGTAATATATAGAATGAGTCATGACGCCTGTTAGGTGATATTACAATTTTTTGCCCGAGACAACACTGTTAATGGCCCCGTAATCATTTTACACCTGAGTAAGGTGACACAGATTTCATGCGCACCGCAGAGGATCGTGATTCGTGGAGACAGTTGATCAAGAGCGCAAGCCACGATAGATGATGATGAGGGTGAGAGAATGTGAGTAAATAGTCATTTCCAAGGACTCATCTATGCGCTGAGCGAGGCTTGAATCTACGAGGGCTCTTTCATAATTAACCGAAAAATGCCTGTAAAATCCGCGTTTTTTATGCTATCAACAAAATTCTTGCACGTGCTCATACCTTGACTCGTCCTTCATTTCTCTACGTAACAGCCAAGTCTGTCGACACACTTCTGCCAACGCCGCACCATGG
>NC_088360.1:22228352-22250852 GCF_034508935.2 Berghia stephanieae | reverse complement strand
TATTTTGTCATCATTTTTAGCATGTGGGTTGTGTGTTAATCTTCTGGTTAGCGCAGCGAGTATGACAATGTGGTAGGAGTACTTGCATTGAATCCATAGCAGCTAGTGGTTCCTCTCATTATTTTGAATACAATCAATTTCTTAAAATTATATGAACCATTTTCGGTTCTTAACTTTGGGAAATAATTCTACAATAAGTGAGCAAAATACATGAGATATTCAATGTAAAAAGTATCTTTCTGTTCCCAAATCAAAGGCTCCTTGGAGTTCTCTTACGAGTTCGAAAAATGTATTGTCTATTAACTCTTTAAGATTCAACCCGACAAAAACCGACAACGGCATAATATTCATGGGCGGGGTAGTCAAGACTGGCCTCAGTAAGTAAAATCCAATCGTTGTGAAGGAAATGACAGGCCTGTCACTGTCGCAGGATGTTTTCAGCTTTGATTTTTATAAATTTGCTGACAGAAAATAAAATATATTTTAGAATTTGCGATTTGGATCCTATTTTATTAGCGGGTGAAAATCATTGACATTGCACTTTGTTTGGTAAAAATCGGTAAAAAATTACGACTTTGGTGATGAAAAATGACTTTGATAACAATTTTTGTAAACTTTAAAAAATATTATGAATAATTTATAAGTCCCTTATTTGTGGAGCGATTTTGTCATTCGTAGTATCAATTTTATAGTAATCAAGAGATAGGAACTTCAAAGTTATTTTTTCTGATGCGAAATTATTACTTTGTAATTTTAGCACCAAGAAAAATAGTTGGTAAATAAATATTGTTACACCTCTTTGATCTTCCGCCACTGTCCATTCATGTAGAATTGTGAATCAAGCATCTCAAAGTCTTCGACCAATCACAGGCTGTCTAACTGGCTGGCCAAAACAATGACGCTTCTCACCGTTGATGTATTACGCTATTGTTATGCAAGGAATATAACACCTTTTTGAGTAGGCCTAAAAGCTAAAATCTAAAAGTAAAAAATATAATTTTGAGGAATTTGAAAGTCACATTGCTGAAATCAGCTTTAAAAAAGAACATTGGTACTTATTTCAGAAAAATCGGTTGAAAACCAACTGTTTTACGAATAAATTTGATTTTAAAATTTGCTTTTGTTTATTTTAGCTTTTTTTTAGCAACTTTTTTTATTTATCGGCCGATTTTCTTGATTTTTATATTATTCTTTATATCTCAATGAGACGAGATCAGTGATTTACTTTGTTTGTTTCAAATGTGACTAGAACATAATTTGGCTTTTTTACCTATCAACCGTGCCTGGATAATTTATTCAACAACGTGGTGATTGTGACGCAACTATCCGATGACCCTTCTTCCAGTGTTTCAGCGATGACTCAATGCATTGTTGACAGCATTGACACGTGAGCTGTCAGAACGACCAATCGTTGAAGAGTCAAGATGCTCAATAGCCAATCATTCTTCGGTCAAAAAACTTAAGAACTCACGAGAACAAAAGTTTGAAATTTGGTGATGGACGGACCTATGAAATCATTCTGGGCGGTGTTTAGTCATAAGTGACCGTAGAAAACGAAAAGGCGACTGCAGATATCAAAGGGTAGGCTTATATCATCAAAGGATGTCTACATGATTGACATGGCCATATAGGGAACTCATTATCTACTCTTCCAAAAATAATCTGAACACTAGAGACAATAAAAATTGAGTTCAAATTTAAATTCCCTTTATTCACCCCATAGGGGATATTTGTCTCCAGGGTCTACCCCAAGGGAAGACTGGAATAACCCAGCCGTTAGCTGCAGTGCAGTACCACAAACTTAGCTAGGGCGAGGTGACTTGCTCAAGGCCACACAGTGCAGCAAGTATTCAAACTCGGTACCTTTCGGGCACGAAGCAAAGACTGTACCACTGAGCCACGCTGTCCAATAATTATTCAACATCACTTGAATCATAAACTTTGAGTGGATTAAATGAAGGCCTTTTCTACATACAAAGACTTACTCTGAGCCCTGTTGTTGTTGTAAGGTCCGTGGTCTTGTCTTGAGTCCTGTAGGAAGAGACGACAAGTTGAGCTTGTTGAGTTTTTTGTTACCAAGCACAATATCCACTAACTGTGCTCAATGCGCTTTACAAAGGGGTACCTGGCCAACAGCAACACTTAACATGTAGGACGGGACATGATGCCTGTAAGGCGATATAATAATTTTTTTTCCTACAGAGAGAATGCTGCTAAGGGCCAGGTACTCATTTTACACCCGAGTTCGAAAAGTCATTCCAAAACCAACGACTCATATTGAGAATGCAATCCCTAGAGAAATCGCCTATGCAGGTGATGTCGATTTTATTGGATCAACACCAGCAAATATAGACATCATACAAAATACCCTCATGAAATATAACCTCCAAGTCAAGGCCAATAAAACCGAATTTACAACAATATCGAGGAACAAAGAGGAATGGAAAAGAACAAAGAAAGTCGGCTCACTAATTGGAGACACCGAGGATGTACAAAGAAGAAAACAGCTATCAAATGCCGCACTCAGTAAACTCACCAATGTATGGATTAGAGGTGACAAAATAAAGAGAAAAAACAAACTGAAACTGTACCGTGCTCTTGTAAAACCGGTACTTCTGTATAACTGCGGCACTTGGGCGTTGACAAAATCCGAAGAAGAACATCTGGATGCCTTCCATCGCACACAGCTAAGAAGGGTACTGGACATCAAATACCCAAAAAAGATCTCAAATGAATCACTCTATAAGATCACGAAAGAAAGACCAATCTCCCTTGACATTTTACAACAACGATGGCAACTTTTCGGTCACATACTACGCAGGGACAAAAACATACCAGCTAACCAAGCCATGTCAGGATACTTCCAAAAACACGGGAATCTTTTCAGAGGAAGACCGATCACAACACTCCCTGTGATCCTAAACAAAAACCTCACAACACTTGGACAAAGCATTAGTCTCATAACGGCAGGGGACCTTGAAAATCTGAGAACCCTAGCAGAGGACCGGCAATATTGGAGACACCTCACACAGGAAATACTGGAAACAGCCAAGGCGACCCGATCTTTCGGTCGAGACGCGAAAGGCATCTAAGTCAGTAAGCCAGTAAGTACGATGAGAGAATGTGAGGAAAGAGCCTTTTCAAAGGACTCAACTATGCGCCGAGCGAGGCTCGAACCCACGACCTTTTGATCCGAAAGCGATTGTCATACCACAAGAACACATAGTTATTCAAAAGAGAAAAGATAAAGACATGATTTCTCTGCCATACTCAGACAAAAACTTTGGGCCAGAAAACTCTTTCTTCAATTCTTGTCAAAAACTCTTAAATCTGGGACCAAGTGGAGTCCAGGATCTGAGGGTTTTTGACAGAGAGGGTGGCTGAAGAGGAGTCTCTGGAGAGTTTCATTAAAAGAAGAAGATGGCAATGGTTGGGGCATGTCTGCCGCAGACCTGATGAAACACTGATAAGGAAGGCTCTGAGATGGACACCCCAAGGAAAGAGGAAGCGAGGCTGCCCCAAGGAGACTTGGAGACATACCGTAGAGAGGGACTTAAAGCAGAGAGGTCTGTCCCTCGAGATGGCCCCAAGAATAGCAGCTGACAGGACCAGCTGGAGATCTCTTGCATTGCCTCAAGTGCCAGCAGGCCAGGAGAGGATTGAGTGAGTGAGTGAGTGAGTGAGTGAGTGAGTGAGTGAGTGAGTGAGTGAGTGGCCATTACAAGAAGAAAGAAACAAATATTCACATTGACAAAACTTTAACACCTATGAATTTAGGACCTTCAGTTTTCCATACAAAAAGACAGCCATTGAAGTCTCTATTAGGCCAGGGTATTTTATGGTCATTTGTCATGAGTTGGAAAAAATTAGTATTTACATTACGGTTGGTTTGCAGTGTTAATGATAAAAATGAAAAATATATCAATGGCGATGGTGATGGTAAGGGTGATGGTGATGGTAAGGGTGATGGTGATGATAAGGGTGATGGTGATGATAAGGGTGATGGTGATGGTAAGAGTGATGGTGATGATAAGGGTGATGGTGATGGTAAGGGTGATGGTGATGGTAAGGGTGATGGTGATGGTAAGGATGGTGATAATGGTAAGGGTGATAGTGATGGCAAGGGTGACTGATGGTGATGATAAGGGTGAGTGATGGTGATGGTAAAGGTGATAATGATGGTAAGGGTGATGGCGATGGTGATGATACTAGTAAGGGTGGCGGTGATGGTAAGAGTAATGGTGACGATGAGGAGGCAAAAAATAATGATGATGATGATGATGATGATGATGATGATGACAAAAACTCACAGCAACAGGGGTTCTTGCTACCCTGGCACCCGGTACAGGAGGAGAACGGGTGACCTTCAAGAAACAAAAATTGAACAATTACTTTACCCAGAAGAGAAGAAAAAAAAGAGGAAAAAAACAAGTCCAAGAAAAAGGGGTAATAGACTACAGTACCATCAAAATATTGTCGATGATTGCTATAAACATAATTTTAAATAACCCTAACTTTCATTTCTTTTCAATTTCTGTATTTTAAAAAATATATATATATCTTAGAATACAAATGGCTTAAATTTAAAATTTCAAAATGGTCACGTTTTCCACCATTTTTATAAAATGGAAAACATTTGGTCAATGAATGGGGACTTCAAAACGTGCAGCAAAAAATTACATTTTAATCCGTTTCATTAGTAATTTTCTATTTGTTTTTTTTCTTTTTAAATGAAAAATCAATGACTTTGTTTTGAAAATTAATTAAGCCCATGAAAAAAAAAATTAACAGTAATCAACAGTGATATGACTAATATTGTTAATTTAAAAAAAGCATCTGATATTTTGTATGTTGCGTTTAAAAATAAAACTATTTTAATTGAAAGATAAAAAAAAACAAAAAAAACTCTAACTAATTGTTTTCTCATTTGTAATAAAGTAAAGAATAAAATAAAACGTTAAAGAGCAAAAACCCATTAAGCTACCCATTGATACTTGGGTGGGATTTTTGTAACAATCAGCCTTACCGGCTTGGATTCTGAATCTTCCTTGTCCTCTCCCTCCTCCCCTCCATCTTTCCCATCCCTACCTCGCAGGGCTGGAATGGGAGGCGATTTCCCTCGCTTTGACTCTTCCTCCTACAAAACATTTCATATTATAAAAAGCATTTCACTACAGCACTACGTAAGCAAAAAAAAAAAATAAAAAATAAAGAATAAAAATAAGCAAAAAATATTTTTACAAAAAAGGCCAATTTGTTCAACAATCATCTGATAAATTGAGGACGAAATTTGCGTTAATTTGACCGACTTTTTAGGTTCGATTCCATGTACTTTATTAGGTTCCGTTTTCCCTTTTAAAAATATTTTTTCTCCTCTTCCCTGTTAACTGTCATCGGATTTTGTCAATTTACGTACAAATAAATAAATAAATAAATAAATAAATAAATAAATAAATAAAAAATAAATAAATAAATACATTGAATTGAATTGAATTGAATTACTTTACAGGAAAGCTCAATTTTCTTCCACGACAGAGGATGTTGAGACAACACAAAATGACATGAGTAGGAAAGTGCCAGAAGACAACAGGAAATAAAAACTTTGCAGGGCGATAGGGGCTCGAACCCGTGACCTTACTGGTACGACAACTCAGCCTGGCCAGGGAGAGTGTAACTCTATCGGGTCATGGATAGCTCATTCGGTAGAGTCACAATCTCTCCGGCCGGGCGGAGTTGTCGTACCAGTAAGGTCGCGGGTTCGAGCCACCATCGCCTCCGCAACATTTTTATTCTCTGTAGTCTTCTGGCACTTTCCTACTTCATTTCTTGATTTTGTCAACATCAGTGCCTGCTCCACTCACTTTTCTCATGTAATAATGAGTTTCAATTTCTTTCTATTTTCTTTTTTTTTTTTACTAGACTGCATTGTAAATTTCAAAAAGTAGTAAACAAAAATGAGTACAACAGCTTAAAAAAGAAAAAGAACAAAAATACCAAACACGGAATGTTTCGGGCTCAAAACCCTTCTCCAGCCAACAAAAAAAAAAAAAACAACAAAAAAACAATGAAACATTTCTCTGCCATCGATCTGGTTTTTCAGTTTTGCATTTATTTATGTTTACATTTTGTTGTTGTTGTTGTTGTTGGGTGAAGAAGGGTTTTTCGCTCGAAACATTCGTTGTTTGGGATTTTGTTCTTTTTTTTAAAGCTGTTATATTCATTCCTGTTTATTACGGTTCACAGTCCACAGTTTCCAAGCAGCTTCGTAACACTTTGGCTTGTGTAAAATTCAACGGGTTGTCAGAGTCGAGGTTTTTACTACGTCAAGCAACGGTAAGGAATTCATGGGTAAGGGAGGAAACTCATTTATCTTTTTTCATCAAATTTTGACTAAGCCGGTTTTTGCAAAAGTTGCCTCCTCAGATTTATTCATAATTTTGAGGGGAAAAAAAAGTCATAGAAATGTTAATTAGCGACGAATAGTTAAATAAATCTACTTGAACAAGTTGGTTTATTGTGGTGTCAGGGATATTAAACTCTGATCGAAATAAATCAATATTGGAGACACATGACTGATGAGATGATCATAGAATCCAATAGGCTGCATCGGCAAAATTATGCAAGTGCCACATATATGTATATATATATAATTATATATATATATAATATATATATATAATATATATATATATATATATATATATATATATATTGGATCGTGTTTGATACAAATATGGTACGAAAAGTGCTCGACATGTAGTAATGGAGCGAATTATTATTTAGAATATTTACCACAATGTTTGGAGCAGTCTACATCAATGTTTCAGGCTTAATTTGCCATCTTCAGGAAGATTAAGCCTGAAACATTGATGTAGACTGCCCCAAACATTGTGGAATATTTTAAAATATATATATATATATATATATATATATATATATATATATATATATATATATATATATATATAAATACAAATTCTTAGTAACCATGGCAATAGTCACATATAAAGCATTTTGCTGTGTACAAAATGGCAGATGAAGTATTTGAACAATTATTTCCCTGAGAAATAACCTAATTTTCATTAATTTTAAATCTAAAATTTAACTTGCCAAATTTGAGCCCCAGAGATTAAATGCGTCTAAATGGCACGTGAGAAAGTCTCTCACAGCTTGTAAGGCCAAACATCTGTCAGATTAAATGTGTCTAAATGGCACGTGAGAAAGTCTCTCACAGCTTGTAAGGCCAAACATCTGTTCAAGGTCGGGAAGAAAAGTGTGATGTCCAAAAACTGGTTCCTATTTCATTGGAAGTGTAAAACTACTCTTCCGAGGGACTGGATACACATCATGTGTAATTCATCTTCTGGTGTCAGAGTGATGGCATCTTCTTTTATAGTCTAAATATTTTATGCTGGTCGTCAATAACGATCATTCATCCCAGCTTATTTTTGTTCTGTAACCCTAAGAACATCTTGCTCTCACAGGAAAGATAGAAGGTAAAAAGAGTAAAGGTAGACCAAGAAAAACATATTTGAATAGTTTGAACAGCTGGGTGACAAAGAAAGAGATGAGTAATATTAGTTTTCTGAGGTTATCTGATCAGAGAGATGAATGGCGTATCATGATCACCGATGTCTTGAAGAGAGAGGGAGAGAGAGAATCCTAATACTCTGCCTACACGTCCTGCTACTGAAACAGTTACATCACCGTATGATTCAACATGTAACCTATTCATTATTAGTCCACCAAAAGAGTGGTTACATACACACTTCCAAAGAATTAGGAACCAGAAAAATAGAAGGCATGATGTCACAACTTTTCCTCCCTTTTGGTTTGATTGCGTTTTAGTCTGTCGTTGTCATCTGTTAAACACATCTCATCAATCATAAACACCAAATAAAACTATTTCTTACTTTTCTGTCACTTTTTGTCTTTGATCGGGTAAACAAGACATTTGGCCATACTGATGATTTCAGCAGTCAAAAACATGTTGCTATTAGTGGGTTACGAACGAAAGAGTGAAAATGGAGAGGCTTCGGATGTAAACAATACAGAAATCGAACGTTTTGCGTACAAACCCTTCCTCAGCACAACAATAAACAAATTAACGTGGAAAACAAATAATAAAATAAAATGCAATATCACTTGTCATTATTTTATTTGTTTTCCGTGTTAATTTGTTTATTGTTGTGCTGACGAAGGGTTTGTACCCCGAAAAGTTCATTGTCTGTTTTGTTCCCATACAAAGCCTCTCCATTTTCACTCTTTCGTTAGTATTTTCACAATCCCAGGCTTCAGACAGCCCCCACAGCTATCTACTTATAAGTGAGTTATGCACAGTTAATCCTCAAGAGTTATTCTCAAAAACTCTACCAGCAAGCAAAATCTTCTGTCGTAATTTCTGCATTAGAAATTTTACCGAAATGCATAAAAATATAAAGGAAAAATAATCTAAAACTACATTGAAATTTATTTCCTTCAAATTTAAAATTGACCATAAGAAAAGATTCTACGTTGTCAACTGACATCTCTAATGAATCAATCATTCTACGTTGTCAAATGACATCTCTAATGAATCAATCATTCTACGTTGTCAAATGACATCTCTAATGAATCAATCATTCTACGTTGTCAAATGACATCTCTAATGAATCAATCATTCTACGTTGTCAAATGACATCTCTAATGAATCAATCATTCTATGTAGTCAAATGACATCTCTAATGAATCAATCATTCTACATTGTCAAATGACATCTCTAATGAATCAATCATTCTTCGTGGTCAAATGCCATCTCTAATGAATCAATCATTCTACGTTGTCAAATGACATCTCTAATGAATCAATCATTCTACATGGTCAAATGACATCTCGAATGAATCAATCATTCTACGTTGTCAAATGACATCTCTAATGAATCAATCATTCTACGTTGTCAAATGACATCTCTAATGAATCAATCATTCTACGTTGTCAAATGACATCTCTAATGAATCAATCATTCTACGTTGTCAACTGACATCTCTAATGAATCAATCATTCTACGTTGTCAAATGACATCTCTGATGAATCAATCATTCTACGTTGTCAAATGACATCTCTAATGAATCAATCATACTACGTTGTCAAATGACATCTCTAATGAATCAATCATTCTACGTTGTCAAATGACATCTCTAATGAATCAATCATTCTATGTAGTCAAATGACATCTCTAATGAATCAATCATTCTACATTGTCAAATGACATCTCTAATGAATCAATCATTCTTCGTGGTCAAATGCCATCTCTAATGAATCAATCATTCTACGTTGTCAAATGACATCTCTAATGAATCAATCATTCTACATGGTCAAATGACATCTCGAATGAATCAATCATTCTACGTTGTCAAATGACATCTCTAATGAATCAATCATTCTACGTTGTCAAATGACATCTCTAATGAATCAATCATTCTACGTTGTCAAATGACATCTCTAATGAATCAATCATTCTACGTTGTCAAATGACATCTCTAATGAATCAATCATTCTACCGTTGTCAAATGACATCTCTAATGAATCAATCATTCTTCGTGGTCAAATGACATCTCTAATGAATCAATCATTCTACGTTGTCAAATGACATCTCTAATGAATCAATCATTCTACATGGTCAAATGACATCTCGAATGAATCAATCATTCTTCGTGGTCAAATGACATCTCTAATGAATCAATCATTCTATGTAGTCAAATGGCATCTCTAATGAATCAATCATTCTACGTTGTCAAATGACATCTCTAATGAATCAATCATTCTACGTTGTCAAATGACATCTCTAATGAATCAATCATTCTACGTTGTCAAATGACATCTCTAATGAATCAATCGTTCTACGTTGTCAAATGACATCTCTAATGAATCAATCGTTCTACGTTGTCAAATGACATCTCTAATGAATCAATCATTCTATGTTGTCAAATGAAGACATGACAAAAGGTTGCTTTAAATGGAATAGAAAGTCGAGTAATAAAGGCTTTAATGTTACAAAGGGAATATATCAGAAAATAATAAAGAAATATTTTGCATATATGACCTGATTGAGAAGCGAGTCTGGAATGTTTTGAATTCCCAGTTTCAAACTGTTCTATAATATTTGGCCCTTATCCATTATAACTAGGGGCAACTTTTTAAAAAAACCATCACAATACTGTTACAAAACACGTAGGCATGTTATTTTTTAAAATTTATTAATTTTATGTTTTTTTATGCAATATGCCTCTAAATTTTTGGTTAAAGGAGTTATCAAATTTTAAATCAATCAAAAAGTACGAAAACTTCTCACAATCATTTCATCAAAATTAACGGGACAAATAAACAACCTTTTATCACAACCTCATATTATTGTCAAAGATATTAAATATATTTGGTGAGAAAAAAAAAAAAGATAATATGCAATATTTTAAAAAAGTATTAAAGAACGTTTTTTTTTTTTTTTACCCTCTGTCGTTCCTGGAATTCTCTTTCCTTCTGTGCTCTAATCTCCTCCTGTCTTCTCTCTTCCTCTTCCTTCCTCTGTCTCTCCAACTCTCTCTTCTTCTCTTCTGCAGCTAGCATCATCTCTTCGTTCTTACGCCGGGCCTGGTAAATTGGGGCAGAAGGGGGGGGGGGGGGAATGAGTGTTGTGATGATGAAACCATAGATATATAAATATAAAACATGCATGTGGATACTTTTTATTGAGGTTTTGGATGTGCTGTCATCCAAAGATAAAACAAGATTGCGTTCAATATAAAAAAGAATTGTGCGAGATAAGACACGCCATGTTTCACAAAATGCATCTGTCTTGATGATTACATTGGAAAGACAACTGAAAGCAGATGGATAACCAACAATTAACCAAAAAAAAAAACAACAAAAAAAAACAACCCCCCTCCCTGCCCCCCCCCCCCCCCCCCCCCCCCCCGCCCCCCCAAATATAGAAACAGAAATAAAAATTAAAAATAAACAACTTATGTACGGAAAGACACGGGAGGTCCAGGCCATTGTCCTGCTTGTCTATGTTACAAATTCAAACGAATACTTGAATCCCACAATAACACGACACGGCCCTCACTGACCCTCACATGGTATTGATTTGGTATTAAAACTCAACCCCCTCCCCCCTGCCTTTTTTTTTCTCTTTTTATTGTTGCTTCAAAACTCTCCCCACCTCATTCCCTCTAGATTCTGACTCTAATTTTTCAAGATCACAAGGTTTAAAATGACCATAATAACAAGAAATGAAATGAGAATTGCTTTAGAATTATGGATGAAACACTGGCATTGTGTGGGGAATGAAACTCGCTTTGGACTTATGGATGAAACACTGACATTGGGTGGGGAATGAAACACTGATATTGTGTGGGGAATGAGACTTGCTTTGGACATGGTTGAAACACTGACATTGTGTGAGGAATGAGACTCGCTTTGGACTCGAGGATGAAACACTGACATTGTGTGGGGAATGAAACTTGCATTGGACTCGAGGATGAAACACTGACATTGTGTGGGGAATGAAACTCGCATTGGACTCGAGGATGAAACACTGACATTGTGTGGGGAATGAAACTCGCATTGGACTGGAGGATGAAACACTGATATTGTGTGGGGAATGAAAACTCGCATTGGACTCGAGGATGAAACACTGACATTGTGTGGGGAATGAAACTCGCATTGGACTCGAGGATGAAACACTGATATTGTGTGGGGAATGAAACTCGCATTGGACTCGAGGATGAAACACTGACATTGTGTGGGAATGAAATACTGACATTGTGTGGGGAATGAGACTTGCTTCGGACATATGGATGAAACACTGACATTGTGTGGTGAATGAGTCTTGCTTTGGACTTTTATTTTATAAAGCAAGAGAAAGTTTTGAGCATTTATCTAGAGCAAAATCCACTAAACATGCTCAAAGCACTTTACAAGTGGCCCCAAGCAAACAACAAAATTTAACAGAAGAGATGTGATGCCTGTTAGGCGATATTACTATTTTTCAGACAGAGACAAAAGATCTTAACGGCCACATACTCATTTTATACCTGAGTACAGTGACATAACGTGAGTAAAGTGTCTTTTCCAAGGACTCAGCTATGCACCCATCAGAGAGTGCCTCCAATCTGAAGGAGGGAGTCAAACCATGACCATTACACTACAAGGCTGTACGCCAACATATGAGTATTGAAAAATACTGTGATAATTCATCTACCCTGACAACTTTCCACTCAGACTGTCCACTCAGACTGTCCACCCAGACTATCCACCCAGAATGTCCACCAAGACTGTCCACCCAGAATGTCCACTCAGACTGTCCACCCAGACTATCCACCCAGACTGTCCACCCAGACTGTCCACTCAGACTGTCCACCCAGACTGTCCACCCAGACTGTCCACCCAGACTGTCCACTCAGACTGTCCACCCAGACTGTCAACTCAGACTGTCCACCCAGACTGTCCACTCAGACTGTCCACCCAGACTGTCCACTCAGACTGTCCACCCAGACTGTCCACCCAGACTGTCCACCTCCACCAGACTGTCCACCCAGACTGTCCCACTCAGACTGTCCACCCAGACTGTCCACCAGACTGTCCACCCAGACTGTCCACCCAGACTGTCCACCCAGACTGTCCACCCAGACTGTCCACCCAGACTGTCCACCCAGACTGTCCACTCAGACTGTCCACCCAGACTGTCCACCCAGACTGTCCACCCAGACTGTCCACCCAGACTGTCCACTCAGACTGTCCAATCAGACTGTCCACCCAGACTGTCAACTCAGACTGTCCACCCAGACTGTCCACTCAGACTGTCCACCCAGACTGTCCACTCAGACTGTCCACCCAGACTGTCCACCCAGACTGTCCACCCAGACTGTCCACCCAGACTGTTCACTCAGACTGTCCACCCAGACTGTCCACCCAGACTGTCCACTGAGACTGTCCACCCAGACTGTCCACTGAGACTGTCCATCCAGATTGTCCACCCAGACTGTCCACCCAGACTGTCCACTCAGACTGTCCACCCAGACTGTCCACCCAGACTGTCCACCCAGACTGTCCACTGAGACTGTCCACCCAGACTGTCCACCCAGACTGTCCACTCAGACTGTCCAATAAAACTGTTCAGTCAGACTTACCTCCTCTTTCTTCTCATTATTCCTTCGTTGTTCCTCATCGTATTCCCTCTGAATTCTGGCCCGCTGCTCCTCCAGGATTTTCTGCTCCCTTTCGTCCTGTAGCTTCTCCAGCTGTTTTTTACGATATTCCTCTGCTTTCTTCTCCTCTATCTGTGTGGAACAAATAAAATTAGCAATGACTATCCCGCACAAATCTTTGGGCCTCTTTTTCGCTCACAAAGTGCCCAAATTCGCGACAAAATATGGGACGAAGCCGTTTCGTGTATGCTATTTTAAAAAATTAATTACGATGCTGTGTATCGATGAATATGACTTAAAGTTGACACAGTTAGAAAATAGATCATTTTAGATTATGTCAAGCGACAAAACTCGTACGATTACCAGAAGACCGTTAAAAATAGATTTTTACTCTTTGGAGTAAAATATTTCTAAAACTACCGGGCGTGGAGGTTTTGTCGCTGACAAGGTAATACATGAACATTTCTTCTTTTTAGTTGTAAAATTTCATTTGAATATGACGAGTACTTTTCCAGTATTTTACAAAACATCATCCTAATTTGCTCTTCATTTGTAAAAGACATTTTGCCCCCCTACAGCCCGACTCACAAAACGAGTTCAAAACGATTTGGCACCAAACTGAGCGGCTGAGCGGGTCGTGGCAAAGCGCTTTCTGATTGGTTGACCTTGTTTTAAAGTTCATGACTAGTCAAAATGTCTGCGCAGTCTCACTGGCAGAGGGGTGTTTATCGTCTGCCATTGCGTTTGGGTTCAATAAAGAGCTGATAATTTGACTGTTTAATTTACAAGAATTTAATAAATTATGATGTTAAAAGTTTTCGATTGCAATATGATCTACAATCTCAGCATGGCTTTGATTATTGTGTTCCAAGTCACATTCCATCAGTAACCTTTGTCCCCTTGTCCAATTTCTCTTTTCCTTCTATATTTCTTTCGTTTATGTACGCAATCTCTCTCTCCCCTTCCCCCCCCCCCCCCCCACTCTGTGTGTGTGTGTGTTTTATATACTCATTTCTTTATATATTTCTCTCTATCTGTGTGTGTGTGTGTGTGTGTGTGTGTGTATTATACTCATTTCTCTTTCTCTGTGTGTGTGTGTTTGTGTGTGTATTATATACCATTCAGCTCTAAAATTATATAAGTTGGAACTCTTATAATATTTTCATCATATTCTATATAAAATTTGCCATAAAATTGCCAAGTTTCAATCTCTTAATCCGCTTATTACTCGAGATACAGCCATAAGTTGAAAAATGAAAAATAAATGCCGAAAAAGAGTCCCATATTTTAACGTTTTTTTTTCCTCTTTGTGGGTCATCCAAATAAATGACACCTTTGAAGCTGCATAACTTGTTTATTTATGAATGGATTTTCAAAATGTCGACTGTACCCAGGATCGATCTCAGTCCCTTTGTGTGTGCAGCGAGTGCTCTACCAATTGAACTATCGGGACCAATTTGAAGTGGTGACAAATGGGACTAGAACTGGTCCTACAGAGAAATTATGGCCCCTGGAACCGGAGTTTATCCCAGTTTCAATTTAGACAATGACAATTGCTTGTTACCCTTTGGAAAGGATGCTAGTTTATTGCAAAGTACTTTAAGCCAAATTTAACAGACCTAGCTACCCGATTCCTGCTTGGTAGTCGAGCTATATCTGAGGGACTCTGAATACGTCACCAAAACTCATCATCTAAATTACCTGTCTTTTCAAATCCAGCTTGTATTTATCTGCCTGCAACTTTTCTACGTCAGTCTGGATGGAAATTACAAAGAGGGGAAGGTTACATTAGATTAGATTAACTCACTGTCGTCCAGTTGCTTTAAAAACAAAAACAAAAAAAACAAAAAAAAAACAAACAACAACAAAAACAAACAAACAAAACGAAAAACAAAACAAAAATAAAAAATAGAAACTTAAATATTGTGTTGTCTTTGACAATTAAATAATAGTAATAAAAAGAAGAAGAAAAAGAAGAAAATTGGATGGCATGTGAAAAGGTACAATGACATATGTCACGTAAACGATCTGGGTACATGAAATGAATACATAGACAATTATAATATTCTCTCTCTATCTCTCTCTCACATTTCTCTCATTTGCTTGCTCATCACCTCTCTCTCTCTCTCTCTCTCTCTCTCTCTCTCTCACACACACACACACACATTTCTCTCATTTGCTTTCTCGTCACCTCGCTCTCTCTCTCTCTCTCTCTCTCTCACACACACACACACACACACATTTCTCTCATCACCTCTCTCTCAAACACACACACACACACACACACACACACGCATTTCTCTCATTTGCTTTCTCGTCACCCTCTCTGTCTGAATATCTATCTGAAAGAGACACATAAACACGAACCCAATTGCTGGCACACAAACAAAAATAATCACAGCTACACACACACACTCACAAATACAACATTGTTTTCCAGAATGTTCCTATATCTTTGTATTCTCTCAACTCCCCCCCCCCCTCCTTCCCCCTCCCCCTCACCCCTATTCTAACCTCCACCACTTACACCCATCTTTATTCTTTTTACACGCACAACGACTGAAGACTGGAATATTTCATCCCAAATTTACAAATTTCCCCATGAGAATGAATAAACATAGAGCTATATTATATATATTTTTTAATTATCATTATTTGAAGTCCACTCCCCCCTCCACCCCTCGCCCTAAATCAACCTTGGAATAAATATCAAAAGTAAAAATAGAATATAAACTTTAATCTAATTTACAAAGAAACATTGTGTGGACGTTTCGGGTTTCCCCTTTGTTGACAAGAAGATCTGATGCACTAAAGATGGATGAGACATGACAGGCCAAAACATCCGTATTGTTTGTCTTTGCAAATCCAATTAAACAGGGCGAGTCGGTTTGTTTGTAACAACTACAGGAGGACTGAACGTGTCAGGGAGATGCACAAGAGCCTAAACTGGTTGCCATTACACGCTAGACGCACTATACAAACAGCCAAAGTTCTTTCTAAGGCCCTGGTTGCCATTACACGCTAGACGCACTATACAAACAGCCAAAGTTCTTTCTAAGACTCGTCAGGGACTGACATCCATTCCAATTGATCGACTTATCCCAAACAAAAGAAAACAGAACTCCTACCAGGTCCTGCAGTCACGAGTTAATGCTCATCTCAACGTATATTTGTGTATTGTTGTGCTGACAAAGGGTTTATACCCGATACGTCCATTGTCTGTTTTGTTCTCATACACATACAAAGCCTCTCCATTTTCACTCTTTCTTTAATATTTTCACGGTCACCGGGGCTTCAGGCAGCAATACAGAGAGACTGACAGACATGATTATGTTTGATGCACAGAGTTGGCAGTGCGAGTCACGTCCAAGGCAAAGACAGCGCTTCCATTTGATGCACAGAGTTGGGACTTCGAGTCACGTCCAAGACAAAGACAAAGCTTCCATTTGATGCACAGAGTTGGGACTTCGAGTCACGTCCAAGACAAAGACAAAGCATCCATTTGATGCACAGAGTTGGGAGTTCGAGTCACGTCCAAGACAAAGACAAAGCTTCCATTTGATCTACAGAGTTGGGACTTCGAGTCATGTCCAAGACAAAGACAAAGCATCCATTTGATGCACATAGTTGGGACTTCGAGTCACGTCCAAGACAAAGACAAAGCATCCATTTGATGCACAGAGTTGGGACTTCGAGTCACGTCCAAGACAGAGACAAAGCATCCATTTGATGCACAGAGTTGGGACTTCAAGTCACGTCCAAGACAAAGACAAAGCATCCATTTGATGCACAGAGTTGGGAGTTCGAGTCACGTCCAAGACAAAGACAAAGCTTCCATTTGATCTACAGAGTTGGGAGTTCGAGTCACATCCAAGACAAAGACAAAGCTTCCATTTGCTATTATGTCCTATTTAAAAAGAAATAAAATTAAAAATTGAGCATTTATATAGCGCAATATCCACTAAATGTACTCAAAGCGCTTTACAAGGGGTCCCTGGCCAACAGTAACATTTAACATGTAAGATGGTACATGATGCCTGTTAGGCGATGCTATAATTTTTTTTTCGTAGAGAGACAACACTGTTAAAGGTCAGGTACTCATTTTACATCTGAGTACAGTGAGAGAATGTGAGTAAAGAGTCTTTTTCGAAGACTCAACTATGCGCCGAGCGAGGCTCGAACCCAGGACCTTCTGATCCGAAAGTGAGTGTCATACTACAAGACCACATAGCCACACAAATCATTTATTTCTTCAAGTTTCCAGCAAGGAACCAACCTTGGGCATTCCAAATATTCCGTGCCCTCCCCTAGCGTGTGACGGGTCTCCGTCTGCCGTTGTCTGGGCTGGTGGGGGACCAATCAGATCGTCCCTGTAGCTGTTACTTCCAGCTCCTCCTCTAGGCGATGCGTCCAATGTGAAGGTCGGGATGTCCCTTGGCGGTGGGGCCGTTCCCCGATGGGACAATTGGTTAATGTTGTCATTTCTCATCTGTCTCAAATCGGCTGGATGCAGAAAACAACAAAGTATCAAATGAATCAATCAATTAATAAAAGGAAATAAATTAATAATAATAATAATAATAATAATAATAATAATAATAATATAATAATAATAATAATAATATAATAATAATAATAATAATAATAATAATAATAATAATAATAATAATAATAATAATAATAATAATAATAATAATAATAATAATAATAATAATAATAATATATTCCATCAGTGGTGATGATGACGATAATAATGAACATCATCAATATCACTATCTTTATCTGAAATTAATAAAGACATTAAAAAAAAAAAAGAAAAAAGAGCCAAGACAAAAATAAAATACCCAAAAAAACGCACAACTCCCCCCCCCCCCCCCAATAAAAAAAAAAAAACAAGGATAATAACCAAACAAAACAACAACCCCTCCCCTCATCCTATGGCAAACCAGCAGACATTTGACTCACAAATAACATTTCCTTGAGTGTCCCTCATCGGAGCCCCTCCCCCCCCCCCTCCCCAACAGCAAACTAGCAGACATTTGACTCACAAATAACATTTCCTTGAGTGTCCCTCATTGGAGCTCCTCCCCCCCCCTCTCCCCCCATCCCATGGCAAACCAGCAGACATTTGACTCACAAATAACATTTCCTTGCGTGTCCCTCATGGGAGCTCCTCCCCCACCCCTCCCCCCATCCTATGGCAAACCAGCAGACATTTGACTCACGAATAACATTTCCTTGCGTGTCCCTCATGGGAGCTCCTCCCCCACCCCTCCCCCCATCCCATGGCAAACCAGCAGACATTTGACTCACAAATAACATTTCCTTGCGTGTCCCTCATTGGAGCTCCTCCCCCACCCCTCCCCCATCCTATGGCAAACCAGCAGACATTTGACTCACAAATAACATTTCCTTGCGTGTCCCTCATGGAGCTCCTCCCCCACCCCTCCCCCATCCCATGGCAAACCAGCAAACATTTGACTCACAAATAACATTTCCTTGCGTGTCCCTCATGGAGCTCCTCCCCCACCCCCTCCCCATCCTATGGCAAACCAGCAGACATTTGACTCACAATAACATTCCTTGCGTGTCCCTCATGGAGCTCCTCCCCCACCCCTCCCCCATCCATGGCAAACCAGCAGACATTTGACTCACAAATAACATTTCCTTGCGTGTCCCTCATGGAGCTCCTCCCCCACCCCTCCCCCATCCTATGGCAAACCAGCAACATTTGACTCACAAATAACATTTCCTTGCGTGTCCCTCATGGGAGCTCCTCCCCCACCCCTCCCCCCATCCATGGCAAACCAGCAAACATTTGACTCACAAATAACATTTCTTTGCGTGTCCCTCATGGGAGCTCCTCCCCCCCCCTCCCCCATCCTATGGCAAACCAGCAGACATTTGACTCACAAATAACATTTCCTTGCGTGTCCCTCATGGGAGCTCCTCCCCCACCCCTCCCCCCATCCCATGGCAAACCAGCAGACATTTGACTCACAAATAACATTTCCTTGCGTGTCCCTCATGGGAGCTCCTCCCCACCCCTCCCCCCCATCCTATGGCAAACCAGCAGACATTTGACTCACAAATAACATTTCCTTGCGTGTCCCTCATGGGAGCTCCTCCCCCACCCTTCCCAAACGGGTCGTAGTACTTTGCCTCCTCCTCCATCTTCATTTCATATCTGGAGAAATCAACAACGGGGACAAATCATTTGGAATAAATCAAAAAGTAATAACTATGTAATTCATCAACAAATAAAATGAAATAAAATAAAATACAATTGCCTTTGTTCATCCCATAGGGGAAATATGTCTCTAAGGTCTATTCCAAGGGAAGACTGGAATAACCCAGGCGTCAGCCACAGTGCAGCGCCGCAAATTGAGCTAGGGCAAGCAGGGGCTCATCAAACTCGGTACCTTTCGGGTACAAAGCAAAGACCGAAAAAATGAAAGATTAATAAATTATAAATGATTATTCATGAACAAATAAATGAATAAACAAATTGAATTACATGTAAAATAAAAACAAATTGATCAAAATAAAAACAGATAAATCAAGAATCCAATCCAAGCCAATATTATAAGATGTTATGAGCCCTTGCTGTCCACTATGAAAATGTTTTACGTGTACACTTCCAAATTATATGACACTAAAACCACGTAAGTTATTGACAAAAAAGTGACAGAGTCTCTCTAAAAGACTAAGGGTTAATAATCTTTCCAAAACAATAAATAAATTCTGAAGCGGACTCACATCCTAGGACACCCTACCTTAGTTTGCAACAAAAAATAATTTATATTAAAAAAAAAAAAGATAGAATGAAAATAAAAGGTCAGAAGTCAGAACCATTTTCCTTGCTAAATCAGAGGTCTTGTCCTAAATTGTAATAACTATATATTATAACACAGCCTCAAATGACACATCATATTACAACACACTCTTTGACAACGCATTATATTATAGCACAGCCTGATATAACACATCATATTATAACACACCCTTTGACAACTCATTATATTATAACACACCCTTTGACAACTCATTATATTATGACACACCCTTTGACAACTCATTATATTATAACACACCCTTTTACAACTCATTATATTATAACACACCCTTTTACAACTCATTATATTATAACACACCCTTTTATAACTCATTATATTATGAAACACCCTTTTATAACTCATTATATTATGACACACCCTTTGACAACTCATTATATTATAACACACCCTTTGACAACTCATTATATTATGACACACCCTTTGACAACTCATTATATTATATCACACCCTTTTATAACTCATTATATTATAACACACCCTTTTATAACTCATTATATTATAACACACCCTTTTATAACTCATTATATTATGACACACCCTTTTATAACTCATTATATTATATCACACCCTTTTATAACTCATTATATTATAACACACCCTTTTATAACTCATTATATTATAACACACCCTTTTATAACTCATTATATTATAACACACCCTTTGACAACTCATTATATTATGACACATCTAATATGACACACAATATAATATGGCCTATCATAACACATTAAGAAATTAAGGAGCAGGCACTGATGTAAAATAAAGATGTGAACAAGTGTGAATGAAAGGTACCAGACAAAGCAAGAAAGAAAAATACAAGAAAAAAACAAACATCCCAAAAAATCAGTCGACCTCAACAAGGGATTGAACCTCAGACCTCCTGTCTGACAACTGGTCCATTACAGCACAGAGGCCCCCAGTAGTTGGGACAATTTTAGTATCTATATTCTGACCAAAATCAGAAGGTCTGAAGTTCGATCCCCAGTCAAAGTTGACTGAATTTTTTGGGGATGTTTTTTTTTTTTTTCTTGTATTTTTCTTTCTTGCTTTGACTGGCACCTTTTTGTTTGTTTGTTTGTTTGTTGCTTTAGGTCTCTTCCAACACAATTGAGGTTATATGAGAGACCGCTGAAACAAAAAAACAAGCAATCTAACAAAAATAGTACAAATGTAAATCAAAATCATAACCTAAAGATATCATAAGCTAAATTATAAATAACCAAGAACAAACAGGCAGAAGATTTACAGAAAAAAAAATATCCCCTGTCAAAAATACAATCACAAACCAAAGAAGCAGGATAGGCTAGTAAAGAGAAGAAGAAACGACATCACTATCGGATCGTACACCCATGCGAACATCATAGGTATATGATTCAAGCACCTTTCATACACACTTGTTCAGATATTTATCTATCACAACACACCTTATTGTGAAACATAATAATAATAGTAGGACAGCCCATCTTACAACACACCAATGCCAGCACAGTGTATGAATTATTTATTATTTACCTCTCCCGTTCCTCTTTAGCCCGTTGTTTCTTCATGTTGTTTTCAGCCATTTGTCTTTCTAACTCGGCCCGGTATTCACTGACGTTCTGTTTCTTGTCCTTGTTTCTGTCTTCGTCTGTGGAAAACTGCATGCCTTGGGCTGGTGCTCTACTGCATAGGGATGAAAAAAAAAACATGGGCTGGGTTAGACAGAAATCTTTGAAAACTCAAAGCCTGACACTGATATTATTAATATAATAATATATTATATTATTATTATCATCATTATATATTATTATTATTATTATATTATTATTATTATTATTATTATTATTATTATTATATTAATTATTTATTATTATTATTATTATTATTAGCTACAAGAAAATGAACAGTGCGATGTAGTCAATTTGTACGTCCTTCAGAGTGAATAGGCCCATGGAGCCAGAGTTCATCCAAGTGTTGCTATCGCGTCAAATGGATAATAGAAATTGCTTGCTAACCCTTGGATAGGACGCTAGTCTGTTGCAAAGTACTTTTCACCAAATCTAATCTAACAGTCCCAGCTACTCAATTATTGATGAGTGGGCACGAGAGGGGGGGGGGAGGGGGCAGAATAAAATCATTGAATTCGAATTCAGCCCCCTGGATCAATCTCAGTCCCTTTGCAGGTGAGGCGAGTGCTCTACTAGCTGAACTATTGGGACTGCCGTACTCTGGAAAAAGACATATTCAAAAATTTGACCAGAAAACTCTTCCAAATATTGATTGATTTAAATGACCCTCATCTTGGCAAAAAAACTCTCAAACCTGAGACGTCGCAAAGTCTTCCTTCAGTCCCAGGTTTGAGAGTTTTTTGCCAAGATGAGGGTCATTTAAATCAATCGATATTTGAAGGACGAGTTTTCTGGTTAAATTTTTGAATATGTGTTTTTCCAGAGTACGGCAGCACGGCCATTTTGTACGTC
>NC_088360.1:22190852-22220852 GCF_034508935.2 Berghia stephanieae | reverse complement strand
TGTAATACCACTAGACCACATAGCCAAACATTAAAAAAACAACAACAAAAACCCCCAAAAAACCCAAAGAACAAACAACTAAGATTAAATACAGAAAAGAAAAGAAAAGAAAGAAAAAAAGAAATATTTATAAACAAATACTTTTTAAAAATCCTAATAAAATACTACAAAAGAAAACCAAAATAAAAAACATGCAATTTAAGCAAGATTTAAGTTTTAGTTTTTCATTCCTTTCTGTCATTGAAGATGTTGCTGCTTGAAGCTCGAAGGAAACAATAACAATAAGGATTGAATTGGAAGATTCAATTTATTAGACGAAGACTGAAGAGATACTGTGGACGTTTTGGGTTTCCCCTCTATCAACAACACACGATGAATAAAACACTAAAGACGAATGAGAGATGTGAGAAATGGCGTAGTTAAGGTGAAAAAACAAAAACAATGACGGGACATAATGGGACAACATTGTTTTTGTTTATTCATCATTCACACATATCTCATTCGTACTTAGTGTTTTATTAATTGTTTTATGTTGATAAAGGGGAAACCTGAAACATCCATATTATCTGTCTTCGTCTGATAAATTGAAGCTTACAATTCAATACTAATGATTATTTTTTTCTCTCATTGAATAAAATAAATGAGTGCATGTGACACAGTGTTTTGCTTGAAGCTAGAATTTCATGTTTGAACAATTTAGCTTTAAACGACTTTATCAGACTTCATCATTTATTAGTTTGATTAAACTTGAAATAAGATATTCTTGTCAACCAAATGGGATGCTACGACCCGTAGGTCAAAGTTCAAACCAAGCTGCAAGAAGAAGTTATGAGATGGACTGTAAAAAATTAATTTAACAGCTTCAAATAAATAAATAAATAAATAAATAAATAAATAAATAAATAAATAAATAAATAAATAAATAAATAAATAAATAAAATACATCAAATTATTACGATGCGGGCTCAAACTTCTTCAGCCAACGACAAAATCAGTTTGATTCCTGCCGCCCTAGCTTATATTTCAAGATAAATTAGATATTCAATTTTTTTCATGTGAGAAATTTTCTTGTATTTCAGATGAACGGTTGATTTTACAGAGGGGAGGAAAGGGGGAAGGGGGGGGGGTGAATCCCAAAGAAAAAAAATAAAAAGTATTACAGATAATCTCTTGATTCATACTCCCTCACCCCCATCCCCACACCCACCCTTTGATGGTACCAAGATTTGGGGTAATGTTAAGATCTATAAAGATATGTTAGAGTCTATCAAGAAACAACTGTAAAAGTCAGTTTCCTCATTGAGTCAATTAAGAAAAAAAAAAATATGAAAAAGAAGAAGAAGAAGAAGAAGAAGAAGAAGAAGAAGAAGAAGAAGAAGAAGAAGAAGAAGAAGAAGAAGAAGAAGAAGAAGAAGAAGAAGAAGAAGAAGAAGAAGAAGAAGAAGAAGAAGAAGAAGAAGAAGAAGAAGAAGAAGAAGAAGAAGAAGAATGGCAACCCAGTCATTTATTGAAGATCGAGCTTTGAAGACTTTTGCCATTTTTTTTTCATTAAAAAGACTTAAATCAAAAGAAACAAAACAAAACAAATAAGCTAAGAATATTTGGACATTGATAAACTATAAATAGATACAATAAAGTCTTACAGTGAATTGAAAGAAGTGGCAATGGGGATGATCTATTTTTAACTTTCCATGTGCTCGAGGTCATTGGTCACATTACAAAATGTGCTTAAAGTGACCCACTTAGTGAAAAGTGCTCACAGCTTTTTAAATATCCAACCTCACGATTGGTTATTTGATTCAGCTTGACATAATGGCTATACTTATAACATTTGAAACATTTGCTTGTTTACATTTGTTAAGAAATATCCAATCGTTGGAGAGTAAAAAAAAGTCATGTGACCTGGTTGGACGAAAACATGAATATAGATCGCTCCCATTGGCGTGAGAGATTACACATGGGTGATATACAACACACAGCGTTCATTCTATGGTTAGTAGGAATTGCATGTGTATGTGTTTTGACGTGTAGAATGGAGAAGCGTGCAGTTGAAGGGTGACATTTATTGATAAATAATGGAAGAAAGGCAAGTCCCAAAGAGGAGTAGCAGTAATATGAATAATAATAATGTCAATGACAATAATAATAATGACGTTAATAATAATAATGATAATAATAATAAAATAATAATAATAATAATAATAATAATAATAATAATAATAATAATAATATAATAATAATAATAATATAATAATAGTCATGGTCACTGTAATTTTGAAAAGGTGTAACAATTATCATTTATAAAAAAATGAAATTCAGGTAAAGGTTATTGAACCTTTAATGTATTAAATGTTGATTTCATTCATAAAATATCTTATCGGCACATCAAAGTTTCATCAATTCAAATAGTCTGTCATTAAAACAAAACAAAAAAATCATTCCAAAATCTAAATATGGCAAAAGCAAAATTTAGAAGAAAAAAAAAACCAAAACAAAACAAAATAAGATCGATAAAAATAGTGGTCATAATATCAAAAACAAACAACAATAAAATTTGATGAAAACACACGTTACAGAAAAAAAAACTGCTTTACTAAAGGGTTTATCGAACTGGTGCCGCATCCCCTCAAAACAGGTTTATACTGGGTTGGTTTAGATATGGAAAAAATATTGAATTCTGAGTTTAAATAAAAGTGATGAGACTTGATTGACGTTTTACATTTTTTTTGGGAGAAATAAGAAGTTTGTCTGTGTCTTAAATCGACCAAAAATCATCATCAAGTTTAACTTTTGGACTGTTATCATGTTTTATTTAACGGGAAAAAAAGCAAAAAAAAAATATTTGTAAATTTCACAATAAAAGAAAAAAAAATCCTCTTTGTTATCATTTGGTTTTGAGGGCAAAAGTCACATGTAAAACTGAGCTTGGAATTTGATATCAACATAGAAATATGAAATGTAGATTGCAAACCCCTGAATTCGTTCATGACACACATACACATACACACATACACACATACCAACACATTTGGAAGATTGACATCATAAATTTTGTTATCAACAAACATTGGTCGCAGCAAAAATGATTTTATACAATATTTCATTTCAAACAGAAACATTGAGAAAAAAAACAAAAAAATATAATTTTCACAAACTGCTATTTTCTCAAATTGACCGAGTGGCGTCGAGTGACGGCGACTCACAAGATGTATAATTTTATTTTATTTTCAAGACTTGTCTAAATTTTCATCTTTCATTTATCACGAATGTCAAGGGGTTTGCAAAAGAAAGAAATTTGATATGCGAAGTGAAAATAAACCAAAACCAATTTTGTTAAAGAATTCAAAGTGGGAAAAATGCCTTTTTAAAATAGAAAATATTCAATGTAAACATAAACATAAACATAAACATTGGCCAACGTGAAATCAAATGATAAGAACATAAAATATACAAATCAATAAAATAAACTAGGATTAATGAAGAAAAATAAAAGTGATGACGGAATTAGAAATATTTGCAGGGGTCAAAACGACTTCTAGAAGCTTAAATTGGCCAATCAGAATTTGAACCGAAAAAATATAGAACAAGTTGTTAGGAATAATGACAACGAATTTGAAATAAAAGATAAGCATTTTTGGCAGGGATAAAATGTGAAGGATAAAGGGTAACTGAAGCCTCACACAGAACAAAAAAATACACGATAAATTGAGAAAATAGCAATTGATGAATACATCATGTACAACTGATATACAACCACACAACTCACGTAGCAGACGCTGTCATTGATTATGACGTCATTTCCTCCTTTCTACTTCCTGTTGCTCGAAACTTGGGTCAGATTTGATTTAGTTGAATTCCTGGTGTCATCTCAACTTGTGGGAGCTCTCTCTCTCTCTCTCTCTCTCTCTCTCTCTCTCTCTCTCTCTCTCTCTCTCTCTCTCTCTCTCTCTCTCTCCTTCATTTACAGACATATACCGGTACCTTGCCAATTGTTTCCATCTGTTCGATACAACTGAGTTCTTGCTAGAAACATGCTGACGTCACCAAAGTCAAGCTAAACACAACATGAATCCTAGAACACACATAATCCTTGTCATGGACACATCCTATGAATGACTGTAAGACCCACCCACAGCCTTGGCAATAAGGATACATCACAACGAGAGTCACACCACACGTGACGAGTGTAACAATGACTCATCCATCAACATGATTCATCAATCCTGGTCACGTGAATGACATCATCAAACTGGTGATATTGCCCAGGTGAATCAGACGCTGAACAAAAATGAAATTTAGATCCAATTGATTGGGGGGGGGGGGGGGATGGTTTTAAGTTTTTTTTGTTGATGTTTTGTTTTTGTTTATATTTATCTATCCATTTTTTGTACTTGTATATATATACTTGTTCTTTTTCTATTTTTTGTTTGTTTTTATTCATTGAGATCCTTCATTCACCCCTGAATACAAAAATAAAGATAAAACTTCATTTGTGGCTCAACACCGCGAAAGGGTTTTATGTCGAATCGGATTAGAATTGGACAGTGAGTTGATTGGAAGATATAGAAAAATTGAGTCGACATTTTTTGGATGTAAAAAGAAGACATGAAATGAAATCTTTTGAATCTAAATAGTAAAATGTAACAATATCTCTTAAATTTTTAAATTTCAAATTCCGCATTCAGGATCTGGTTCACCTCAACTTTATACCTGATTGACGTGTTGAGTCACATTTTGTTCATTCAGACCTCAATTTGAATACAGACATTCGGCATCAGGGTCACCTTGACATAAAACCTGAAGGAGATTGGGGTTAAAGTTCAACCAAAATCCTTAGACTCATTTTTGTTTTTGTTTTTATTTTCTTTTTAATTGAAGCCTCAGCCATTTCATAATAACAGAGTTATCGTGAGGTGACAAGTCCCACCGTTCACTATGGCCACAAAACTTTTAAATTCATAGAAGTAGAAGTTAATTCTTCAGGGCCCCAAGGCTCACGGAGCCAGATTCGTCTTGATTTCTGTAAAACGTTAATCAGACAGTAACAAGTAACAATTGTTTGATACCCTTTGCATAGGACTCGGGTAGTAAAACTGTAAAGTACTTTCTGCCAAATCTAACAGACCTGCCTACCCAATCAACACTCCGTGGACAGACAGGAGGTCAGGACAGAATATCGACAGCACTTGGGAGTGGAACAAGATTCTTTGCACAGGAAGCGAATGTTTTACTTACTAGGCTGTTGGAATTCTATAAGTATCAAAAGATGGATTGAAAAAATTCCCATCGTCAAAATGTCTCAACCTCAGATTGCTTCAAACTCATTGGGCTTTACAAATGGAGGGGGGGGGGGGTAGTAATCTTAATCTATTGATAATGACTCAGATAGCCGATACATACATCTAATATTAGTTTGTTTAAAAACAGATGTGTGAATTTTGTATGAGGCCTTTTACGGAAATACAATCTGAAGACCTGAAGTCGGTCATGACATGTAAAGTACAAAAATTTCTGACCATTATTACTAAAAACAAGTTGAGTAAAAACTGAGTTTAATCGGACGGACAAACAAACAAACAAACGATTAACAAAGAAGAGGTTTTCGATCCATCAGGGTTTTATTGTGTCCCAGACAGGTTGTGTTGCGTTACAGTCAAACTAGTTCATGTGCAAGTTATTGGAAAAAACAAAACAAAGTGATGGAGATTTCAATATAAAACGGTAGAGGCTGCTTGAAGCCTGTGATTGTGAGAATACTGACGAAAGACTGAAAATGGAGAAGTTTCCTATGGAAACACTGCAGACAGTGGACGTTTCGGGTACAAACCCTTCGTCAGCACAAAAATAAACAAATTATTGTGGAAAACAGATAAAATGCAAAACAGCTTGTATCGTCTGTACACAATGGTGGTTGGAGTTTTTTGTTTTTAAGGGTTTTACGGCGCTTGCAACACATTAAGGTCATATCAGCGCCAGTAAAAAGGAAGAAAATGGGATAGTAAAACGTTCTAGAATTACAATTAAAGCACAAAAGAAAAGGTAAGACAAAGGGGAACTGGTTCAAATAGGGAACAGATGTAGATTCCAAGAGCACACCGTCAAAGTACTTAGTTTGAGATCACCTAAAAGTCTCATCCAGTCACAAGCACAGGTCCCAACTAAGAGGAATACACTCAAATGTTTACCAATCATATAATATAATATGTAAACTAAACATAATACAATGCATAACAGAGAGATGATTTACAAGGAAAAAAATATCATCTCCCAAAACTATAACTATACATTCGACTGTTTCCCTCCCAGCCAAGGAACTCCGGCAAGGATCAGGACAAAACTAAGTAATCTCATTCCAAGACAATGACAGGTAACAATTGGAAAACGGGTTTGGGGGGATAGAAGACACAGAATGTACCTCCCTGCCAACTATGGGAGGTCAGGATCCCCACCCAGGTGGTTGGAGTATATGTTAGCCGCTAACGTTTCATTCATACTCAAACCACCATTGACTACAAACGATACAAGCTGTTTTGCATTTTATTTTATTTGCTTTCGACATTAATTTGTTTATTGTTGTGCTGACGAAGGGTTTGTACCCGAAACCTCCATTGTCTGTATTGTTCCCATACGAAACTTCTCCATTCTCATTCTTTCGAAGATGTCCATGTAAGGTCCATATCCTTTCTAACAATGACACGATTTATGCCAAATAACTGTCAACACTTGTCACAAAATTGGACATCATTGGAATGTTATGCAGGTCATTTTAAATTATTTATCCAGGTAGGTCATCAAAATATAGAAATTAAATTGAAAATTTTGATTTGAAAAAAATCGCCTCAATACAAATTAATACTAAACAATTTTTAAATGATCTTTCAAAAAAATATATCTTTGAGTACAAGATTTTTCAAATAAAATATGAAATCATTAAAAAAAAAACATGTGGTTCAATTATTTGATAAAACATTTGATATGTAAGACAAACTATATATATATTTATTCATTTATTAAAAAAAAATAAAAAGAATAAATACAAGTGATCCCTTCATCTCTGACGAAAGTTGAAGGCGAAACGTTTCATGTCATCCACATTATTACTGATTTGGCTTGTTGATTCAAAGACATCAACATTAAACATTTAACATCTTGTTGCATCAATTGCGACCCCTCCCCCCCCCCCCCCCATCCCCTCCCTGGTGGGTGCATCGTAACGAATGTGACGATTTTCCTATGGACGGTAAGGAGAGGGTTAAATACACGATCTGTTACGAACACCAAAAGACAGCGTGCGATAGAAATTAAAAAACAATGTTTATTGTGCACCGTGTATTCTATATATATTTATCGATTTGTTTGTGTTTCATCAAGAAGCCAAACCAGATCCCACCTTCTATAAAAATTGTTTTAAAAAAAAACAAAAAAAAGAAAAGAATAAGAGCTGTTTTCAAAAACTCCAACCAGTCCATGTCCATTTCTCCACGTGTTAAAGTCCATTTCTCCACGTGTTAAAGTCCATTTCTCCACGTGTTAAAGTCCATTTTCCCAACTTTTAAAGTCCATTTCCCCACGTTTTAAAAATATTTGCAATGATAATAACACATGAAGATGATGAGTATTTTGAGTCAAAATGGAAGACAAAAAAAAATGTCCCAATAATCGAACAATTTTGAGCTCGAAAACATTTTCTATGTGATCGAAATTAAACGGACTGAACAGAGTTTTGTAAAATCGCTCTCGAACTTCAAAGAGGAGTGAAAAATATCATTGATTTTACTATAAAATATTCAAAAACATCCAAATATAATCATCACAGTCATGATAAATATAAAATAAGAATTTTCCTTTAATTCTATCAATTATTTTTACTATATATAGAAAGGTGATAAGTTACAGTATTTAAATCAATACATTTTAAAAATAATAAATAAGATTTTTAAAAACCAAAAACACTAATTCTATACGGCCCAGGTCCATCGTTACAAAGCTAACCAGATCCCCAGATCAAAAATAGACAAAAATGTTGATTCAACTACAATAGGATGGTTCGTGTCAGTTTGACTCCTAAATGTCACCTGACTGAGACTGGCAGTTCCATAAAATATAATTATGTGTGTGCTTGCCTGCGTGTCTTTTATAAATAAAGTAAACAAGAGATAGATAGATTATATAGGTATATATATATATATATATATATATATATATATATATATATATATATATATATATATATATATATAATGAGAGAGAGAGAGAGAGAGAGAGAGAGAGAGAGAGAGAGAGAGAGAGAGAGAGAGAGAGAGAGTGAGTGTAGAATAGATGACTATAAAACCAACACAATGGTTAAAGCAACACATCAGAAACTCAAGTATTGAATCAAACGTGTGTGTGTGTGTGTGTGTGTGTATGTGTGTGTGTGTGTGTGTGTGTGTGTGAACAAGGAATTCAGTGCACGACACGCCAGTGTTCAAACACACCCTCATACTTGTATGAGTCACAAATAGTATTTCAATTTCTACTAGTCGGTAGCACAGATATAACCGATGGGCTTTTATAAAGTTATCTATCATTAATTTGCGCCTAAAATCTAAAGACAGTCGAAACTGTTGAGGATGTTCAGTGTCTTGCTGACATGCTTTGTGGTGACATGTATATGTCGCACTTTAACACTCAAATGATGGAGTTACAAATTCACACAATGTGGGAAGAAAGCATCGTTAGATAACTCAATAAATGGATGGATAAATAAATAAATGAAAATCTGCAGATGCCAACTTTTTTAACCATTTGAGATTGCTCCCCGCCCCCTTTGAGAGAGTGACGTGAGGGGTTTGAACTTTCCCTCTAGAAATAGAACAGTGGGGGAAAAAATAACAAAACAAAAACATCTACAACCATAACTCATTAATGGCTGAAAATTTTCCACTGTTCTTTATATGTAGGATAAGAAGGATTTGAACTCCTAACATCACTCTAACTTAACTTAACTTGAGCTTGTATATAGCGCAATATCCCCTAAATGTGCTCAAAGCTCTTTACAAGGGGTCCCTGGCTAACAGCAACATGTAACATTAAGGACGGTACATGATGACTGTTAGGCGATCTTACAATTCTAGAAACATTTAGAAATATTACATTTCCTTTTTTCAAAAAAAAATTTCGAGCAACAAAAAAAAAAGAAAGAAAAAAAGACAATTTGAAGAAGATTTGGTGTTCATAGACGGACACAAGGTACGCTGGAAGGCGGTGTGGATGTGGATTAGAGATGAGATGTGGATCACTTCATTATTATCAAATATCGAGAAAAAAACAATCATGGATAAAAATTGACATCAACCTTTTTGAGCGTTTCTCAATAAGTTTAACAAGAAGTTAAAGTTTATATAGTAAAAATATAATTATGTAAATATGATGTATAGAATATAACAGTTTTTTAATTAAGAAAATAACAGGAAAAAGAAAAATAACAAAATTACCCAGTGATAAGATGAGACAGATTAAAAAAAAAAAACAATCTATAAAACGCCTCTATAAATTGGAATTTCATACCAAAAAAAAAAAAAAAACACAAAAAAAAACTTTTTAAAAACCTGTGTGCCGTACATTTGATAATTAACGTAACAGTTTATATTAAAATATAATAATAATAATAATAATAATAATAATAATAATAATAATAATAATAATAATAATAATAATAATAATAATAATAATAATAATAATAATAATATTTATAAAAATAATAAAAAAAAAAAAATTAAAAAAAAAAAAAAAAAAAAAATAATAATAATAATAATAATAATAATAATAATAATAATAATATAATAATAATAATAATAATAATAATAATAATAATAATAATAATAATAATAATAATAATAATAATAACAATAATGAAAGTATTTATATGTGTTGGTTAGGTTGTATGTTGGAGATAAGAAATTAAAAAAAAAAAAAACATGTAATATGTGGTTAAACGTGATGCAGCTCACGAAAACCTTCTGCGATTTAAACGTTTTTAGAAATTGACATGACTGTAAAACCCAGTGAATAATTACTATTGTAGTTTCTTTCTTTTTATATTGATTTTAAACAAAAGAAAAAACTGGTGATAAAAGTTTACCACTTGGCATGTCTGAAATCGGGTACGATAGAAATAGAATTGTTTAAGCATAATGTTGTCTGTAGATTCTGTACATCAAAGCAGACACTCTATGAAATGTTTTCAAATAGGATATCCCGTCCCCACTTGCCTTAGTCGTGATTTCCTTGTGCCGCATCACAACTACAGATACCATGTCATACGGAAAAAATAGTTTTTTAAAAGCTCAGATATCGTGAAAAGTGGTAGAATCTCATTCAATCTATTCTATCTTTATAAAACATGGTTTAAATATCTGCAAGATTCACGATGCCTCACTCAATCCTAGAGATTTTTGCTACTTTTCAAAATTGGAAAAAAAAATATATCAAAAATGAGCATGTAAACAGATAGTTTTATTAAACTATCATTAACATGTAAAATCTTAAAACATTAGCTTTGATACTCCGCCTATAATTTGTCTCAGAAAAAATGTAATAAAGAGGCATGGGGTAAAAGTAACCCCGGGTAAACTACGGATATAGTCGGTGTTAGGGATGAGTGAGTTAATAAATTTGTTTTGCTATCAAATAAAAATTCGTTCAACCATTTTTTTTTTTGCCTAAAATGTTTTGCTAAAATGAATGTTTCAGGGATTTATAGAAACAAAAAATTATTATAATTAGAAACTTCGAGGCATTTTCAAGGCAGGAGGCAGACAAGTCAGAGGATATCGGATGACAAGGATTTTCCCAGACAAGTCAGAGGATATCGGATGACAAGGATTTTCCCAGACATTTCAGAGGATATCGGATGACAAGGATTTTCCCAGACAACCAACATTCCAAGACACACCGACTATAATGTAAACACGAATCACGTTATCGAGGTGATGATTTTCAAGTATTGACAGCAACCCATCCCATTACAGGGGACAGAATATCAACAACTGTATCGTGTACTTTACAACACAAGATAAAATCACAGATTAACGACAGCATTGAATAATAATAATAATAATAATAATAATAATAATAATAATAATAATAATAATAATAATAATAATAATAATAATAATAATAATCACAACAACAATAATAACAAGGCTATAATAATGATGAAAACATCAGCAATATCATTGTAAAATCAACAAACAAATCACATTGACTCCAAGAGGAAGCAAGAGCTCCAATACAATTTTATATGGACGGATGTAAACCAAACTGCGTCAAGTCAGTACTAAAGCATCTTTCTGGCTGTGGGCTACTACTTACGATGGTTGGTAGACGAGGCCCGCTGGTGGGTCCAGAGACGTGGTCCGTGGCTGGTTGAACAGTCCCATGTCCAGAATGCATGTCCCAGCATCCCCTCTGTCGGCCCGTGGCGTGATGGCTTGGTTTAGCCCACCTTTGTTCCTCAGGCGTTCCGATGTCGGTTGGCGACGGCCAAGAATAGCATTGGATCGGGGACTGTCACAAACAAAAAAGGAATAGCACATTTAAAAACAGAAAAAAAAAAAAAAAAAACAAACAAAAAAAAATTTGAAAAAAAAACAACAAAAGAAGTTGAGAAATGTGCTCAAAGTGCTTTACGAAGAGTTCCAAGCCATTAGCAACACTTAACATGTAGGAAGAGACATGACGCCTGTAACTCAATAAAAGAATTTTTTTTAATTTTCGACTTAGGCAACAGTTAACATCCGGGTACTCATTTTACACCTGAGTAGGTTGAGAGGGTAGAAAAATTACCACAGTGGGCTCTGGTGTAAATTTGGACTTGTTTACAGACAGTGATGGACAAAGCAATAACTTTGATGCAAGACATAACAGTAACATTTTCTACAGGTCTTATAGTGAATGTTCCAGGTATCAAAACCTTAGAGTAACTGGGTCGGTATTCGTGTCAATACAGATAAGCCTAAACTGGGTCAGTATTCATGTCAACACAGATCAATCTGAACCTAAAAGAAAGATCAATCTGCTGGGCAAGGCTGGTTGACACTCAGTAAAGAAATATTGTAACAGAGTAGGTACTTACTGGTACTTGATTCTATTCCATCCTTTGAAAAGGTACTTGGTACTCATTTTCTGTAATTGTTTTTCTTTAGCACAATTAAGTTGAGAACCCTGAACCAAGGCTTATCATCAGTAATAGTAATGGCTTCAACAGCAACGAATAGCGCATTATGCTCAAATGTCCTCGTCCTCTCGTGTTCAATGTATGTGTTGTTTGAAGCATGCGAGGGTTCACAGCGTAAAATGCGTACCCTCGTGAAGAATATGTAGGTATTAAAATTGTCCCAACTATCGGGAGCTTCTGTGGTGTAATGGTAGCACGTCTGACCGATAATCAGGAGTTCTGAGGTTCGATCCCCAGTCAAAGTAGACTGATTTTTGGGGATTTTTTTTTTTTTTTTACTTGTATTTTTCTTTTTTGCTTTGTCTGGCACAGTTTATACATACTTGTTCAGTTCTTATTTCAAAAGCATCTTTTGCATGACAGCTAATGGATTATAAATTATTTAACCATTAAACTATCAAGGATTTTGAGGGTGTAGACACAATGTGAAGCCTCAGCAAGGAGTGCTATACAAATATAATGTTATAATTTTGGTTATCATCACAAACTCTTTAGATATTAACATGACAAGAAAAAAAAAATAAGAAGAAGTAACATATACAAAACCATTTATCAAATAATGGGGGAAGTTTGTCCCCAGGTTTAAATGCACCGGGATGTCGTTCTGTGTCCTGTGTTTTAGGATCATTTGTCATTCAAATTTTGAGCTTTTGCACTTCTTCTTTGTCACAATATCCAATACATGTCTTCTATAGCACTGTATCCAATAAACGTGCTTTAGGGGCTTTACAAAGGGTCCCAAACCAGCATCAATATTAACATGTAGGATATGACATGATGTCTACGGCGATATTTTCCCCCCAACACAGACAATGCTATTATAACCACCCAGGAACTCATTTACACCTGAGTACGGTGAAACTATGCCATCAGTGACCCTTTTAGTAAGACACAACTTTGAACTGTCACAATGGCTTTTGAACCTGGGACCTATGGGTCTGAAGGCTAGTGACATACCACACAACCATAAAGCTGCTCAAATCTGAATTTCAATTTCATATTTATTGGAACAACAAAAACAAAAAACCAACAAACAAATAAACAAAAAACCCAACAAGGCAGTGACATCGGAATCGTCATATGGGAGGCCTTACAAGTGGTTTTCCAACTACCAGATCCAACTGTAAGTATGGATGTCGTTTAGCAAAAAACATCAAAAAGATCTCGTAGTGGTGTGTGCTTCAGCTTTGTTGGTGTAGATCTGTGCTGCTCTGTACTATTGCATACAGCTTTGTTGGTATATCTGTGCTGCCATCTACCTTGAATACAGCTTTGTTGGTATATCTGTGCTGCTCTGTAACATTGCATACAGCCTTGATGGTATATATCGATGCTGCCCTGTACTATTGCATACAGCTTTGTTGGTATATTCTGTGCTGCTCTGCACCATTGCATACAGCTTTGTTGGTATATCTGTGCTGCCGTGTACCATTGCATACAGCTTTGATGGTATATCTGTACTACTCTGTACCATTGCATACAGCTTTGATGGTATATCTGTGCTCCTCTGTACCATTGCATACAGCTTTGTTGGTATATCTGTGCTGCTCCGTACCATTGCATACGGCTTTGATGGTATATATCTCTGCTGCTCTGTACCATTGCATATAAAGCTTTCTAAAGACCTGACAGTATCCAGTATTCTTACCTGAGTTCATCGTAGTCCAGAAGGTTCTTGAGGTAGGCATAGTAGGGATCTGCTTTGGGTCCCACTGGGGGTCTGGTTACTGGCTGGGCCGCCACAGAGTTGGAATTCACCAGCAGACCTTCTTTACGTTCTCTGGCAGGACAAAACGAGAAATGATTCAACTCTACATTGTTTGTTTTTGTTTCTTGTTATGTCGGTGAAAAGCCTTAAAGGGCTTAATGATTTTATATCAGATTTTATTAAGAAGACATTATACATCATTCTCGTTTTCAAAATTATTAGTTTTACATTTTGATGTCATTGTTAATAGTTGTTATGTATCAAGGATTTGTGCATAATATGTATTTTTAACGACAAACATGTATTCATTCTAAGGGTTCTATGACACAAGCAAAACTTTTAGATCATTTCAGTCACTACGGTCTTGTGGTATGACACTCGCTTTTGGATCGGAAGGTACTGGGTTTGAGTCTTGCTCGGCGCATGGTTGAGTCCTTGGAAAAAGCTCTATACTCTCATTCTCTCACTGTACTCAGGTGCAAAACAAGTACCTGGCCATTAACAAATTGTTTCTGTCCGAAAAAATTGTAAATATTGCCTAACGGGGATATTGCCAGCGAGGACGAGAGGCGCATGCGCACAACCAACATGAAGTTCTCTCTCTAATAGTTTTTCCGCTGGTGACGTCACAGACTATGGGTGACGTCTAATCAAGGGACGCTACTCTTCCGCTAATCTCATTCCCTATTTAGAAGGATATACAGGATTACAAGGCACAATTCATTAATGTTGATATTACGATTTCTAATTCATTAAGTTGATTATGGTGAATGTATTTTGTTTATGATGGCAAACGATGTAAATTAGTTATGTAAATTGGTTACCTCGCGAATAAACATAAATACGAAGACCGACCCCAGAACTGGATGATCTCCCCTCACCCACGACTTCAAACAGGACTGGCACTTCTACCCTAACCGTCGTGCGAGACAGACGACGACCATCGCAACACAAATCCGGTTGGTTAGTCTTAAGAATCCCATTTATTTGACATGCACTACAGTCAGACTGGGCATTAAAGTCGAAATATTCATTATATCCAAGAAAAAAAAAGAAAGAAACGTCAGACTTACATTTGCCTAGCTTGTGCTGCTTCTGCCATCTGCATTTTCAATTCGTTGCTGTAAATATTTTTCTGGCACTGCTGGGCACTGTCCGTGTTCCTCCCTAAACCAAAACAAAACCAAAAAAAACAATTGAATCCAAAAAAATTTTTTATAAATGTAGCTTTTATATAGCGCAATATCCACTAAATGTGTTCAAAGCGCTTTACAAGGGGTCCCTGGCCAACAACAACATTTAACATTTAGGACGGGACATGACGCCTGTTAGGCGATTTTATAATTTTTTCGGACAGAGATAACGCTGTTAACGGCCAGGTTCTCATTTTACACCTGAGTACGGTGAGAGAATGTGAGTAAAGAGCCTTCTCCAAAGACTCAACTATGCGCCGAGCGAGGCTCGACCCCAGGACCTTCCCATCAGAAAGCGAGTGTCATACCACAAGACCACATAGCCGCAATCAAGTGCGACCAATCGTCCCAAGTCGTTATCAAGTTGGGTAAAACTTGGAAGCTAAAAAGGAACGTAAAATGGGACAGCGTGTCTCAGTGGTACGGTCTTTGCTTTCCACCCGAAAGGTACCGAGTTCGACTACCTATCGCGCTGTGTGGCCTTGAACAAGTCGCCTTGCCTTAGCTCACTTTGTGGTGCTGACACCTAGGTTATTCCAGTCTCTCCTTGGAATAGAACCTGAAGAAAAATTTCCCCTTAGGGATGAATAAAGGGAATTTATTTATTTATTTATTAAAAGGTTAAAATATCAGAAAATGTGACATTGTAATTTTTGTTTGTTTGAGAAAGTAATCTCATGGAACATAATTCTTATCAATAAAATAAACAGAATTCCCTTTATTCATGGGGAAATTGTCTTCAGGGTTCATTCTAAGGGAAGGCTGGAGTAACCCCATTAGTGCAACACAGCGAAGACAACATCGAATTCACTACCTTTTGGGTATGAAGCAAAGACCATATCGAATTACTACTTTTGGGTATGAGCAAAGACAACATCGATTCTACTTGGTATGAAGCAAGACAACATCGAATTCATACTTTTGGTAAGCAAAGACAAATGAATTATACCTTTGGGTTGAAGAAGACAATCGATTCATACTTTGGGTATGAAGCAAGACAACATCGAATTCACTACCTTTTGGGTATGAAGCAAAGACCATATCGCTGACCCCCATTGCTCTTGCAGCGTTTAGATTTTATTCAATGTTCATGTTTTACTGCTATGGAATGTATTGTGGGAATAGAAAAGGCAGAGACATACAAAATGTTTCCAGACGCTGTAACGATACAACTCTATCCATATAAATATAAATACACAGTGAATATAAATAAAAATGTATAAATTAAAATTGTCAATTGTAACTCTCATGTTCAATGATTATGACGTGTGGTGCTGGCAAGGGTTTCACAGCTGATACACGAACCCTTGTGAAGAATATGGGCATTAAAATCCTCCCAACTATAATGAGATATAACAGTAGCACAAAGTAATCAGGAGATCTCAGGTTCCATTCCCAGTGGAAGAAGACTGATGTTTTGGGATGATATTTTTCTTGTATTTTCGTTCTTCCTTTGTCTGGCACTGTATCAAGCACAATTTTTCAGTTCTTTATCGCACTCCAGTCCCTACTCCCTAATTTTGATAATTTCAATTAATTGTAACTGACAGCATACCCGAATCTCACACTGTGGGGCTTTCCACAAATAAATATTATACACATAGAGGCTGCAGACTAATAAAGTGATAAACCAGTATGAATGAATATAATGGGTTTAAAATTTAAAAAAAAAAAAAAAAAAAAAAAAATCAAAAACAAAATGTTTTATGCTCAAACCCCTTCTTTATCCAATAACAAAGCCAGTTCAAATGGTATATATGGAATTAACGCGATCTATTAACGGTTTCTGCAAATGGCTGAAGAATGGCTTTTAGCCCGAAACTCGGTGTATAGTATTTTGTTCCATTTCTTAATGTTTTACTGATTTTTGTAAATGATTTATTCCAGCCTTGTACAATATACACCCATTGACCTACACTCCAAGCCACGACCCTTGCAACAATTAACACAGCTGCCTGTTGAAAATTCCAAAAATGTGTAGCTTTCGAGGGAAAACAGGAGAAGTAACTACAGATAGCGTTACACATTAACAATTTGACCTCAACATTATACGAGAATGCTTCAAAGGCCTTGATACAGGTTCTGAGGAACTAAATTTCCTTTCCAAAAAGATTTATTGAGTCAAAGGTGGGTATGCAGTCCTGTAGTTGGAGCCGAAAATTCGTATTTCTACTATTTTTTCGTAATACTAGACAGGTCTGCATTAATCATAGAGATTAACCCTTTATACCCCTTGACCTAGACTTCAATCCACAATCCTTACAACCATTAATCATAGAGATTAACCCTTTATACCCCTTGACCTAGACTTCAATCCACAATCCTTACAACCATTAATCATAGAGATTAACCCTTTATACCCCTTGACCTAGACTTCAATCCACAATCCTTACAACCATTAATCATAGAGATTAACCCTTTATACCCTTGACCTAGACTTCAATCCACAATCCTTACAACCATTAATCATAGAGATTAACCCTTTATACCCCTTGACCTAGACTTCAATCCACAATACTTACAACCATTAATCATAGAGATTAACCCTTTATACCCCTTGACCTAGACTTCAATCCACAATACTTACAACCATTAATCATAGAGATTATCCTTATACCCCTTGACCTAGACTTCAATCCACAATCCTTACAACCATTAATCATAGAGATTATCCTTATACCCCTTGACCTAGACTTCAATCCACAATCCTTACAACCATTAATCATAGAGATTATCCTTTATACCCCTTGACCTAGACTTCAATCCACAGTCCTTGCAACCATTTATCATAGAGATTATCCTTTATACCCCTTGACCTAGACTTCAATCCACAATCCTTACAACCATTAATCATAGAGATTATCCTTTATACCCCTTGACCTAGACTTTAATCCACAGTCCTTGCAACCATTAATCATAGAGATTATCCTTTATACCCCTTGACCTAGACTTTAATCCACAGTCCTTGCAACCATTAATCATAGAGATTATCCTTATACCCCTCGACCTAGACTTCAATCCACAATCCTTACAACCATTAATCATAGAGATTATCCTTTATACCCCTTGACCTAGACTTTAATCCACAGTCCTTGCAACCATTAATCATAGAGATTATCATTTGAACAAAAATTCCTTACACAGTAAAAAAAAAAACAAAAAAAAAACAAATTCTAAAAACTGCAGAAATGTTCCAAAAGACTGAATCAGATTTAATATTGGGTAAATATGTCAGTTTTAAGCGTCATCAAATCGACGTATGGTGTTTTTAAACTAAACAAAAAAAATGTTAACGTGCAATTTGGGATGTGAAACCTAGAAAATCATTTTAAATATTGACCACCCAAAAGTGTTGCCAGATGGTTTAGTTGTGAAACCCAGAAAGTCAATATTAAATATTGACCACCCAAATGTGTTGGCAGATGGTTTAGTTGCGAAACCCAGAAAGTCAATATTAAATATTGACCACCCAAAAGTTTTGTGAGATGGTTTAGTTGTGAAACCTAGAAAATCATTTTAAATAGTGACCATCCAAAAGTGTTGTCAGATGATTTAGTTGTGAAACCCAGAAAGTCAATATCAATAAATATTGACCACCCAAATGTGTTGTCAGATGGTTTAGTTGTGAAACCCAGAAAGTCAATATTAAATATTGACCACCCAAAAGTGTTGTGAAATGGTTTAGTTGTGAAACACAGAAAATCATTTTAAATATTGACTGCCCAAAAGTGTTGGGAATGGAGTGACAATAATAATGGTGTCACGTATTGTGTAAAATGATTTTGTGTCAGATAGAGAGAGCAGATGTTAAAGGTTCTTCACTGAAGACGCGTTGAAAGCACATAATTTGGATCATTTTATTAATTTTAAAAGTAATTATGCCCTTTCCGCAACAACATCATAAGATATCGTCGCCTTGGCATTCCACGAAGGAATATAGATAACTCATCAAACAAGATGTCTGATGTCAACAGGAATCACCCATGTTGTTCAAGTGAGAATATTTGGGGTAAATAAAATTTCCTGGGGAAATAAAACAAAAGTGGCTGAAGTGGGGCTCGAACTCGGGACTTTCTCGGGCACAGTAGAATGCCTTAACCACTGGGCCACAAAATACACCTATATCATGTTAAACAATGCTTCTGTAAAACTTGCGACAATATACCAAAGGTGGACGGCAAGTAAAGGAAGAAGAAGAAGAAGAAGTTTGTCGGAATAGTTTTAAATTGAGGTCAAAACTTGAAAAATGAAGCTCGAAGAAGTGACAGTGACTATGAATGAAAAAATACAATTGAAGTTGAAGCTTCGATTTCATTTACGATGACAAATGATGTGGATGTTTTGGGTTTCCCCTTCATCAACAAAACATGATGAATATGACGCTAAAGATGGATGAATGGAAGAGGAAAAGAGTTAGAGGATATTCACTTGGAAAAATCTGTAAAAATACGAAATGGTTGTTGGAAAGATGATTAGGTAAAGAGAATTAGACATCAAGATAGAAATTAAAAGAATTATAACATTCTCAAAGAAAGGGGGGTGGGATTTGCACTTTAATAAAGAGCAATATCAATTAAATGTGCTCACAGTGCTTTGCAATGATTCCCAAGCTAGCAGCAACCACGGGACATGTAGAAGTGTGTGTGTAACATTCAATTCCGTGCCGTGTGTGTGTGTAACATTCACTTCTGTGCTGTGTGTGTACGTGTGTGTGTGTGTGTGTGACATTCAATTCTGTGCCGTGTGTGTACGTGTGTGTGTGTGTGTGTGTGTGACATTCAATTCTGTGCCGTGTGTGTGTGTGTGTAACATTCAATTCTGTGCCGTGTGTGTGTGTGTGTGTAGATGTGTAACATTCAATTCTGTGCCATGTGTGTGTAGGTGTGTAACATTCAATTCTGTGTTCTGTGTGTGCGTCTGTGTATGTGTGTAACATTCAATTCTGTGCTCTGTGTGTGTGTGTATGTGTGTGTGTATGTAAGATTCAATTCTGTGCTGTGGGTGTGTGTAACATTCTAACTCAGAAATCACACAAACAGACAGACAGACAGACAGACAGACAGACAGTGTTAGATGTCAGACAAGTGAGTGAAAACATTGGTATTGCATATTATATGCTTACAACTACTAAAAGACAATGTATAAAACTATAAATCTTCAGCTCAAAAGAGGCTCGAAAAGTGAAAAGTGACGTAGATAAGTCGTTATTTCAACAATTAATGCTTTGTGATTTGGTGGCAAATATAATATATATTGGATTTTATTTTCATGGACCACATGTCTGTACAAAAGAATTTCCGAAAGGATGTAATAAAGATGTATTATTATTATTATTATTATTATATTATTATTATTATTATTATTATTATTATTATTATTATTATTATTATTATTATTATTATTATTATTATTATTATTATTATTATTATTATCATTATTATTATTATTTTTATTATTATTATTATTATTATCATCATCATCATCATCATCATCATCATCATCATCATCATCATCATCATTAAACTGAAGACCTACATTAAGATCATTATACTCAATAAAATAGGTTGAAGAGGAAGGAGTGTTTGGAAACATAACTCCTGTATTGAACTATGTTGAAAACCCCATGTTAATCCAGAACGTTGATATCAGTGACTGTTATTATTATTTTTTGTTGTTATTTATTTAAATGAGAACGCAAGTTTAAAATCAAAAGTAAAAGTAGTCAGATCTAGTTGTTGTGTTAAGGCCATACCACTGAATAGGACAGGCTTGCTGTAGGAATAGCCTGTAATAAAATGGCATGGAACGTTAGTGGAGAATGAATGCACGTGGTCTTATGAAAACAGTCAAATAGGCAATCTGGAAAACCTATATAAATATAGTAACATTCTCTGCTTGTCTCTCCTCCTCCTCCTTCTTCTCCACCTCCTCCTCCACCTCCTCCTCCTCCTTCTTCTCCTTCTTCTTCTTCTTCTTCTTCTTCTTCTTCTTCTTCTTCTTCTTCTTCTTCTTCTTCTTCTTCTTCTTCTTCTTCTTCTTCTTCTTCTTCTTCTTCTTCTTCTTCATCTTCTTCTTCTTCGTCACTTTCATATAGATTAACAGAGTCAGTTGTGAGCGTGCATTTAAAAATGAAAGACAACTTTATATATGCCGTAAAAATGGAAATATTTATTGATAATTCAAAAACTGCGTTAGGTTCTACAATTTCCTGATTGAAAATGGATTCAACGACCATTCCCTTTTCCCCATTCAAGCAATGATAATGTCTTCACGACTCGATAGAACCACGAACATACAACACAAGTGTCAAAACTTCTATTGACATGCTGTGTAAATCAGATCTAATGGAGATGATGGGACCAGGGATAAATCCCCGTGATATCAGGGCTTGTTATCATCCATGGTGCCCACTGTACATAATAAACAAGTCCAGTTGCTATTTGCATAATTTAGACTATCTTTAAAAAATAGACTTTCACAGTGATTAGACCCATGGCTATGTGGTCTAGCGGTATGACACTCGCTTTCGGATCGGAAGGTCCTGGGTTCGAGCCTCGCGTCCGGCGCATAGTTGAGTCCTTGGAAAAGACTCTTTACTCACATTCTCTCACCGTACTCAGGTGTAAAATGAGTACCCGGCCGTTAACAGCGTTGTCTTTGTCTGAAAAATTGTAATATTGCCTAACAGGCGTCATGTCCCGTCCTACATGTTAAATGTTGCTGTTGACCAGGGACCCCTTGTAAAGCGCTTTGAGCACATTTAGTGGATATTGCGCTATATAAAGCTCAATTTAATTTAACTTATAATTTATGGAGCGGGAGTTTATCCAGATTTACATATAGGGTGACACGGACTCTATCAAATAATTGCTATCCTTCGGATAGGACTCTAATCTATCGAAAAGTATTTTCCACCAGGTCAAACATACCCAGCTACCCAATCACTGCTGGTTGGACAGGGGGATACAAAAAAATTCATAGGCACCCAGGATCGACCATGGTCCCTTTGCATAGGACGTGAGTGCTCTACTGACTGAGTTATCAGGACCCTCATTTGCATTTTAAGTCAAATAAATAATTTTTTAAAAACTGAAAGTCTCAATCTGTATCGTTACGTTATGATAATGATTAGAATAACAATATCAATGCTAACAATAACAAATAATACAGCCATGATACCTGGTGTAATAAATAAAAATAAAATAAATTCCCTTCATTCATCCCGAATGGGGACATTTTTCTTTAGGATCTATTCCAAGAGAAGACTGGAATAACCAAGGCGTCAACCGCAGTGCAGTGCAGCGCCGCAACGTGAGCTAAGGCTAGGTGACTTGCTCAAGGCCACACTGCGTGACCTGTAGTCAAGCTCGGTACCTTTCAAGTTGGAAGCAAAGACCATACCGCCGAGCCACGCTGTCCCATTATATTAAAGTAATATAACAAAATGTTTCATTTTAAGATTGCATATCTTCCTCCAACATCACGAGAACCTCCCACCCCCCCCCCAATCCAATCCCCTTGTGGCTATGTGGTCTAGTGGTATGACACTCGCTTTCGGATCGAAAGGTCCTGGGTTCGAACCTTGTGCTCGGCGCATAGTTGAGTCCTTGGAAAAGGCTCTTTACTCATATTCTCTCACCGTACTCAGGTGTAAAATGAGTACCTGGCTGGTAACAGCGTTGTCTTTGTCCGAAAAATTGTAATATCGCCTAACAAGCGTTATGTCCCGTCCTCCTCCTCCACCTCCTCCTCCTCCTTCTTCTTCTTCTTCTTCTTCTTCTTCTTCTTCTTCTTCTTCTTCTTCTTCTTCTTCTTCTTCTTCTTCTTCTTCTTCTTCTTCTTGTGGCTATGTGGTCTAGTGGTATGACACTCGCTTTCGGATCGAAAGGTCCTGGGTTCGAACCTCGTGCTCGGCGCATAGTTGAGTCCTTGGAAAAGGCTCTTTACTCATATTCTCTCACCGTACTCAGGTGTAAAATGAGTACCTGGCTGGTAACAGCGTTGTCTTTGTCCGAAAAATTGTAATATCGCCTAACAGGCATTATGTCCCGTCCTACATGTTAAATGTTGCTGTTGACCAGGGACCCCTTGTAAAGCGCTTTGAGCACGTTTAGTGGATGTTGCGCTATATAAAAGCTCAATTTAATTTTAAGTGATAGATCCCACATGTACTCACCAATGGGAAGAGAAGCAAAATATTCACCACCTTGATCCTTGGAGCGACACACAGAGGGAGGGCCGTTCGCGTTGTTCTATTGAGTAAGACAAAAAGAAATGAAAAACATTAGTTGTGTTTGTTTGTTTTTTTGTTTTTTGTTTTTTTTGTTTGTTTGTTTTTATCATTTAATCAGTTAGTAAAATTTGAAAATCTAAAACCAAAATCAAAGACCTTACAACAAAATAAATATACTCATTTCAGAGTTGCTGGATCAAATAAAAACTGGATATTATCCATGACCTTTTTAATTCCATATTCGTATTTTTATTTATCTGTGACCCATCATTCAAAACAGTGGTATGTCATAGTGGTATCCATTCTGGAAATTCAATTGGTTACAGAGGACATGATAAAACCCGGTGATTTAATGAGGAAAATGACTCGTGTCTCCTGAAATCCATCAATCACTCCAGCCTAAGATGAGACCGATTTTTGTCTATTTTGAGAATAAAGTCAATTTTTAACACCTGGGACACCCTGACACAGAACTGTAATCACCTGGGTCACCCTGACACAGAACTGTAATCACCAGGGTCACCCTGACACAGAACTGTAATCACCTGGGACATTACGGGTCTGGGGTCACTGATCACCATTAATGACATACAAGAAATTCAGTCTCTATTCTAAATATCATATTTTTGGAGACAAATAATAAAAGGTTGTTATTCTAAGTTTACTGTTAAAAGAGTATAATTAAGGGAATGGACGTGTTATGGTTATATGATTTATATGTATATATATCTGTATATATATATTTATAATATTTATATAATATAAAATTCAAATCTGTCAGTTTCTGTTGTGTTCATACAGCATAGACGACCACAGCCGTCCCAAGGTGGAATAAACAAACGCACAGTGGTCGTGAGGATTTCTGTATTAAAGCAGACACACCGAACACACACACACACACACACACACACACACACACACACACACACATACACTTACACACAGATGTACAGAAACAGAACTCAACACGTCAAAATTTAAAAGAAACCCACTCATGTGATGTTTATATCAACACAATACATTCAATCAACATGAGATTTTAGACAACACATTTCAATGTTACACACCTACAATATGGAATTCGTGTCAAGCTAATATACACAATAGGGTGTTACCGACACATCTTTCTACCCGTGCCATCAACTTTAACCAAAGCCAAAGACAAACTCGAATGATTTCACACAATTCCAAAGCAACGACATATCACTTATTTTACTTGATTTTTTTTTCTTTCTTTTTCTTTTCTTTTCTTTTTATTATTTTTTTTTTTTTGTTTGTTTTTGTAAATTAAAAATTCCAACTTGTACAATTGCCCTCTCCCCCTATAAATTTGAAACAGAGAAATATTTGTGTGTGTGTGTGTGTGTGTGTGTGTGTTATTTCATTTACATTTGTAGCACTAATTGAATAAAACATATGATTTGAATATTCTTTTTAAAAATAAAGAAAGAATAAAAGTGTTATAACATATTATGTATATATGTATAAATCCAAATTATATAATATACAAAAGCCAACAAAATAAGTTGACCAATCATAGATGAGACCCAATATTTACAATCTGGCATGGTGACGTCATCAACTTGATAACGACTAACCAGAATAACATGTGTGAGATTTAAAAAACAAAACCAAAAAAACACTGTCTCCCCAATGGACGTGTCGAGGCTACTACAGATTTTATGTCTAATGCTGAAAATGTATTTTTTTGGCAAAAACTTCAATTTGGCCCACAAGTCCTGATGGCTCAGTGGGCAGAGCACTTGCTTCACAGGCAGAGGACTGAGATCAATACCGGGAGAGATCGACATTTTCTTTCCAACCTCCTCTCTGTCCACCCAGCATAAAAATTGGGCAACTGGGTCTGTTAGTTCTGGTGGAAAGTATTTTGCGAGAGACTAGCAAGAAATCGGTATTGCTGGCTTCAAGCGCCATAGACGTTATGACTGTGCAGGACTATGTCAACCCGACATAACACCATATTGGGGTGGCAAGTCACATATAGACTGGCTGTTTGTCGGGATTACAGATTATGACGGAATTTATTGTCAGAATACATACATGGCGACTATAACAAATACAACACATTAAAATGGTATCTATTTATCTATCACAAGCTGGTGGTAGGGACTCTATGGCATGCTAGCAATATCTCTGACAAGCTGGTGGTAGGGACTGTATGGCATTATGGTACACAAGATTTAAGATCAATGTCATTATAATTTGTTGTTTTTTTTTGTTTTGTTTTTCTTAAAATCTAAAGTCTCTCTTTGTGTGTGTTAAAAAAAACATATCAAAATTAAACCAAACTAAAAATAACTCCAAACACAAAAAAAAACCAAAAAAAAAACAACCCCAGCAAACATGTTAATATTGTATTCAAACACAAGGTAAAATAAAACAAGTGGTGATTAGACACGAAAGACACAGTGTGTGTTCATCTTCAAGATGAAACGTTTCAATTCACGTTGTGAATTTATTCTTTCTTATTTTTTCATTCTTTTTTTTTCCTTCTTCTTACCAAAGTAAAATAATAGTAAGACAGGGGAATTAACTCTGATTCAATAACAGTAAATCTATGATAATAAAACATGGGAATTAACTCTGATGCAATAACAGTAAATCTATGATAATAAAACAGGGGAGTTAACTCTGATGCAATAACAGTAAATCTATGATAATAAAACAGGGGAATTAACTTTGTATTCAATGACGGCAAAATCGATGACACGACACTATTATGAACTAAGGCAGTAAACCAGGCATGCTATTTCAATGACGATCTAAGGCAGTAAACCAGGCATGCCATTTCAATGACAATCTAAGGCAGTAAATCAGGCATGCCATTTCAATGACAATCTAAGGCAGTAAACCAGGCATGCTATTTCAATGACAATCTAAGGCAGTAAACCAGGCATGCTATTTCAATGACAATCTAAGACAGTAAACCAGGCATGCCATTTCAATGACAATCTTAGGCAGTAAACCAGGCATGCCATTTCAATGACAATCTAAGGCAGTAAATCAGGCATGCCATTTCAATGACAATCTAAGGCAGTAAACCAGGCATGCTATTTCAATGACAATCTAAGGCAGTAAACCAGGCATGCCATTTCAATGACAATCTAAGGCAGTAAACCAGGCATGCCATTTCAATAACAATCTAAGGCAGTAAACCAGGCATGCCATTTCAATGACAATCTAAGGCAGTAAATCAGGCATGCTATTTCAATAACAATCTAAGGCAGTAAACCAGGCATGCTATTTCAATGACAATCTAAGGCAGTAAACCAGGCATGCTATTTCAATGACAATCTTTTGATTCATAACCAGGGATTCAGATTCCAGTATTCTGGTGTATACATCTTAACAAAATGTCTATTAAAAAAAAAAATACATGTCATTCATACATACTTTCTACTATCAATCACAAGACAGGGCTGTTCTGTCATACATGATATCTACTATCAATCACAAGACAGGGCTGTTCTGTCATACATGATATCTACTATCAATCACAAGACAGGGCTGTTCTGTCATACATATCTACTATCAATCACAAGACAGGGCTGTTCTGTCATACATGCTATCTACTACCAATCACAAGACAGGGCTGTTCTGTCATACGTGCTATCTACAATCAACCACAAGACAGAGCTGTTCTGTCTTACATACTATCTACAATCAATCACAAGACAGTGCTGTTCTGTCACATTCTAAAATAAAAAGTTTTAAAAATGTTGGCCAGAAAACTCGTCCTCCAAACTTCAATCCATTACAATCGCCATCACCTTATCAAAAACTCTCAGACCATGGTACTTCGTTAAATTTTAAGCAAGCCCCAGGTTTGAGATTATATTTTTTACCAAAACGAGGTTCCTTTTAATCTATCGATATTTGAAGGTCGAGTTTTCTGGGCAAATTGTTTCAAACATGATTTTGTTTATTTTATTGGGAGTAGCTTATGTGTGTGTGTGTGTGTGTGTGTTGTTGTTGTTACCTTGGTTGTCACTGGTTTGGGTTTCTCTGTCACGTTTTTCACTTCCTCCTTACGTCAGCGAAACACAAATCAAGGAATTAATTCATAGTCATTTATACAGTCTTAGCTCAGGCATTTCAAAATTGTTCTTACAAGTAAAATGGACAAGAAAAATCCTATAATTGGTGGCAGTAAATGATTAATAATATTATATACTATTTATATGTGGCTGTTCTTGGTGGATTTACCTATAGATAGTATGCGCTTGGTGAAGAAGTTCACGACATTGCCATCCGGAAGTATAACTAACCAACACACAAAACAGTGTGCAACCATGATCGTTTAGTTTATAGTCTGGTTAAGACAGTTTAGTGAAAATTACTTATAAACGCGGATGGCAAAAAAACAAAAACAAAGACCTGAGTGACGTTAAACTTCGAACTATCTATAGTATATATAACAGACAACTCTGATTCTAAATAAGACAAAACTTATTTCGTTTTTGCATACCCCCTACCCCCTCCATCCCCCTATCTATAAAATCAGTACATAAGAAACAAGTATAGTTTCTCTCTCTCTCTCTCTCTCTCTCTCTCTCTCTCTCTCTCTCTCTCTCTCTCTCTCTCTCTCTCTCTCTCTCTCTCTCTCTCTCTCCTTTTCTTTCATTCTTTCTATACCACACACACACATACCTATGAACGTAGCGGGAAGGAGAGAGAGAGAGAGAGAGAGAGAGAGAGAGAGAGAGAGAGAGAGAGAGAGAGAGAGAGAGAGAGAGAGAGAGAGAGAGAGAGAGAGAGAGAAGGACACAATACGCTTTTCCAAAGCGCAGTGGCTATTTTTACAGTCCTGTCAAGATGGTTCTCGGACCTATTTTTACATTTACACGGCGTCGTTCGTCTATTATATATAAAAGAAAGCAAGAAAGCCTCTACTAGAATGGAAGCCAATGGGACAACAATTGCTGAAGGCTAAAGTGACAGGAATTGTTTGTTATGCCCCAAAAGAGGAAAAGAGTGAGGTCGAAAAATAAAGCTTTTATGATAAGCTAAATCGAATAGTACAAGAGACACCAAAGCGCGATGTATGAAACTATAATGCTTGATGAACTAAACGCAAAGGTTGGACGAGATAATGACTGTGAAAATAGCCCCAAGAACCATCTTGACAGGACTGTACAAATAGTCACTGCAATTTCAAAAGAGTGTTACAATTGACCGTACAGTACGTGTGTTTTGGGCTACGAGACAATCGGCTTGGATACACAAATTGACAAGCTGTGAAATTACCTTCAAATCAGAATTAAAATCCTGAAGGCGTGAAAGCTTGAGAAGCGAAAAGAAAAAATAAAATTGTTCATCAAGGGCTAAACTAATTATCAAGATGTCTAAAGCCAGGGACAGTCAGTATATTGAACACAAATGGAAAAAAAAAATTAATTTTCCTTATTAAAAGCTCTTTAAAAGGACAAATAATGAAATATTTTAAACATAGGTATGTTAGATCAAACTGCCAAAAACTGCAAGACATAACCTGATAGCACGTATCATGTATCGTATTTAGTTTGTCTCATTGGGGGAGGAACGGTTTGTCTTCAAAACATCCTGTCAGTCATTTTTTTGTCATTTACAAAAAAAAAAAAAGGAAAAAATCTTTTCTATCCATTTTTTAAAAAGTTGAATACTTGTATTTTATTTTATCTTATATTTTTTAATGTTGAACTAAGATCTGCACAGGAAGCCGTTTAGACTGAAACAATCGTAGCTTTTAAACAGAACCAGGGGCTGCCTTTAAACTATTAAAAATTAAAAAAAAAAAACCAATATCAAAATAATAGATTAAAAAAACCCTGTTCAAATAACATGAAGAATTCTGTATTGTATTATATTGTACATACCTATAACGTTTATGGGAAGTTCATAATAATTAAAGGAAGAAAAATAATAAAACAAAGAGGATATATTAATATCATTTTTTTTCTATCACATTTTTTCCCCTTCGAATAAAGACCTTTTTATGAAATTCCAAGTCGTTCACAGACGTGAAATGTTATTATAACACACAGGCATGACACACTATAACACACAGGCATGACACACTATAACACACAGGCATGACACACTATAACACACAGGCATGACACACTATAACACACAGGCATGACACACTATAACACACAGACATGACACACTATAACACACAGGCATGACACATTATAACACACAGACGTGACACACTATAACACACAGGCATGACACACTATAACACACAGGCATGACACACTATAACACACAGGCATGACACACTATAACACACAGACATGACACACTATAACACACAGGCATGACACACTATAACACACAGACATGACACACTATAACACACAGGCATGACACACTATAACACACAGGCATGACACACTATAACACACAGACATGACACATTATAACACACAGACATGACACATTATAACACACAGACGTGACACACTATAACACACAGGCATGACACACATAACACAAGGCATGACACACTATAACACACAGGCATGACACACTATAACACACAGGCATGACACACTATAACACACAGGCATGACACACTATAACACACAGGCATGACACACTATAACACACAGGCATGACACACTATAACATACAGACATGA
>NC_088360.1:22183352-22185852 GCF_034508935.2 Berghia stephanieae | reverse complement strand
ATAATAATAAATAATATAATAATAATAATAATAATAATAAAAACTTATTTACTTAAAACAAAACAAACAAAAAAAACCCCCACAAAAACAATAATAATAATAATAATGATAAAAAACAAACCCACTTCCTAATTGTCACATTTACAAATCCCATATCCTTAGTTTCACCACTGTTCCAATCCAGTACCCATCTTATCCCAACCCCCACTTCATACCCCAGCCTGTCCCAACCCACCCCCCCCCCCCTATCCCTCATCCCAATTACTCACGTGGCCTCGTAGTCCCTGTCCAAAGCACGGCTCACCATCTCTGTCTAACGAGACCAAGACAAGACCAAGATACAAGGCCAGTATAACAACATTACGTACAAAAAATAAACACAACAGCTTCCAAAACAAAACAAAAAAAAAACAAAAAAACAAACAAACAAAAAAAAACTGAACATGAAGCGCATCAGACTCAAAACCCTTCTTCAGCCTTCAGTAAGAATGGAAATACATCATGTTAAATCCGTAAGATATTTGACTAGACCTGCTGAGAACATTTCATAGTCTCTCTGGATTTAACCTGAATCATTCAAGTTCTGACAATTTTTATTATTGGCTGGAGAAAGATTTTGAACCCAAAATGTTCGGTGTTGAGTATTTGGTTGTTTTTAGAAGGTGTTGTATTCATCGTTGTACAAAAATACTTTTGACAGTCGGAATCTTCTATCAGCTCAGCATTCTCAATAAAATCAACGACAGCTCATATACACCAAGCCACCAACCTCCCCAACCCCACACCCACCCACAAGTAAATATTCAGCATCCAATCCACTGACAGCAAACACCAATAATAAACAAGGGCTATTCAACGAGTAACGCAGGAGAAAGTTAACCATTGGTAAAACTATCATTAGCTTTTAACACTTGAGGCCCTGGTTTCCTTTTTTTGTAACCTGACATCAGATGATGACAACAACGTTAAGATGGACTCCACAAGGAAAGGAAAAAAAAATAATAAGGAACCAAGGCAGATTAAAGAAACCTGGAGAAGAATTGGACAGAGAGAACTACAAGCCTAGGGCCTCAGTCTGTAGACCACACCCCGTGCAGCGAAATACTGAGAACATTGGTGATCCCCAGCTGATGCCCCAAGCACCAGTCGTTAGGGAGAAGATTGAGTCGATGAGTGAGTTTTTCAATTCAATTCAATTCAAAGGTTTATTTTAAGCAATTGCCGATATGAACCATGCATTTACAGATAATTTCAAATCAATACAGGTAGAAGAAAACTACCAAAACGGTCAGAGTGACACCAGATATTAAAATGTTTTCAACATGAGAGTTGTAACTGTGATGAAAAATCACATCAATTGCTTTCTCTTTCTTAGGGGAAAAATGAAAGAAAAGAAAGACAGACAAAATGAATCAGAAAATACCCCAGATTGTTATTAAAACTGTTTTCACCTCTTCGGGTTCCAAAAAGCAAATTCTATCGACGTTGGACTCACACAAAATGTCCCAAAACTTTTTACACTGAACTCAAAACCTACGATTTTTTAAATGACTTTATAACAAACCCCCATTTAAACTCTATGGAAATCTATGGTATATCTATGGGAATTTGTGGTATATCTGTGGGAATTTGTGGTATATCTATGGGAATTGTGGTATATTATGGTAAAGATTTGTGGTATATCTGTGGGAATTTGTGGTATATCTGTGGGAATTTGTGGTATATCTATGGTATATCTATGGGAATTTGTGGTATATCTGTGGGAATTTGTGGTATATATATGAGAAACTATGGTATATCTATGGGAATTTGTGGTATATCCATGGTATATCTATGGGAATTTGTGGTATATCTATGGTATATCTATGGGAACTTGTGGTATATCTGTGGGAATTTGTGGTATATCTATAATTGAGAATCTATGGTATTTATCTATGGGAATTTGTGGTATATCATGGATCTATGATATCTTAATTGGGAATATTGACTATGTATATCTATGAATTGTGTATATCCATGATACTAGGGAATTTTGTCGGTATATCTATATTGATGGAATTTGGCTGGTATATCTCCACAATAAATTAAGTAAAGACATCTGATAACATTTTAAGAATAATTATTTACGGTTTATAAATAGCGCCTTACCCCATATCTTAACAAGCTCAAAGCGCTGTTATGTAATTTCATTTAATGTAAAAAATAAAAGAAGAGAGGAAAGAGGGGACATAATAGTCTCCCTTTGTTAATTTTAAGGATTGCGAGTTTTGGTTTGAGCTGTAGATAAAAACGTCCATCAACAAAAATCAACCCAAAGAGAAATTCGTGACAGCAGATAATTTTCTTTTAATTCTAGAGAGAAACACGAACATTTCAGCATTTTTGAATGTATTATGTCCTACAAGCACATCTCTGTGAGTACGCATGTCCTACAAACACATCTCATTCAAATACTAATTTTTGACACACACACCCAAAAAGTAACAAACCTTTTAAAAAT
>NC_088360.1:22163352-22178352 GCF_034508935.2 Berghia stephanieae | reverse complement strand
TTATTTTTTTATCAATTTATTCATTCATTATTTCATTTCAACCCATATCTTTGCCGAATTAATGGTTTAAAACAGTCAAAAATGCAATTCAAAAACAAAACCTCTAGCCAACGTCAGTGGGATCAAAATCTGATCGAATTGCAGTTTGCTCAAAATTGTTATCTTATCACAATAACATTTATGGGACTTGACCATTTCTAATATTTTAATGCTAGAGCTTTTAAATTTGGAACTAAATTAGCTGATATGTTACTGCAAATGGCTGGCTCCTTTGATTTTGTTTTTATTGAATAGTTTTGGGGGTAAAACATAATATTCTTTTTAATATTGTTAAAAAAGTGAAGAAATTTTATTCACATTTTTTTTAAATACCATTTTTTAAAGCCTTTGAGAGTGAATATTTATAAAATTAAGTAGCCGACTATTTACAACCATCCTTAAATTTGACGTAACAACTTTAAAAATCAAAATCAAAGAAGAATTAATAAAATGGTGGAGTCCCCAAAAAAGTGTTTATTTCCCAATATGGCCGCCATTTCCATGGCAACGAAGAGATTTTCAAATATCTTCTTTTACCAAAACTTTTTTTTTTACAAAATGCCTTATGTGTAAACATTATTAGTTTGATCAAATTGTCCCAATTAAGGATTTTGGTATTGTTAGTTTCGATCCCCCTTAATTAAAAAAAAATAGTTTTTTTTTTTAATTTTGAGTTTGTATTTATCAAACATATTCTTATTCCGATTTTCATTTTTAGTTTCACGTATAGCTCAAATTTTAAAAAATCTACAAGAGTTTCCATATTAATATTAGGCTATGGAATGCAATCAATGTATTTTTGGTTTTTGTTTTTTAACAGAAAGGAAATTATTGATTTTTTCTTTTTTCATTTTAAAAAGCAAAATCATAAATCAGAAAAGGACGGGACCCCCCCCCCCCCACCAAGGAGAGAAAAAAAAGGGGAAAAAATAGTTTTTTCTTAAATAAAAAATATATGTATATATATTTAAATCATTAAATTTGAAATAATATACATTGACTATATCAAATAGGAAATTGAGTCATTGATTGTTTCAGGCATTGCCTTTGACGTGGTTGGATATGAAGATACAAAGTTACAATATAGTGTCCCTCTGTTGTTAAGACTGAACAGAATAGCACCTATAATACAACGAGCACGCCTACATGATACATACAGCGATATAAGTTCTAAACTAAAAAAATTAGCAATATGAAAAATATATGTCAGTGTTCCTAAAGCCAGGTTCCCGTAATAATAAAACTACAGGTACTTTTGTATCTACACTCGTTTCATCCAATGAAGGAATATTGAGAGAAAAAATGATATAAAACATGTTCTTAACAACAAAACATGAAGTGAGAAAGTAAATGTCAGGAGACAGTAGAGAACACATCCAATATTTTGCAATGATGGGGAGTTGAACCCGGGACGTGACTGTTACGGATTGCAGAACGTCCTTCTCTCGGCCAGGCAGAGGTGCCGTAACAGTCGCGTTCTGCGTTCAAATTCCCATCACAGCAAAACAAAATTTATTCTCCTTTGTGTACTGGCCATTCTCTACTCCCTTCATTGCTTGTTATTATCACCACAGGTGTCTGCGTGACTCTCTCTTTTCTGGATAAATTAATGCTCTAATTGGTTAGTTATAAAAAAGAAAAGAAAGGGGAATTCCCATCAGGCGATGATTGCCAACTTCAAAGCTATCCGATGACTAATCTACCAACCCACCAATGTCAATCTACATCTGTCACCTGTCATATATGTGACACACAATCTCAAAATGGTAATATTATGTGACTCATTGACTCAAAAATTGTGTCGAATTGATCTGGATGTTAAAAAATAAATTGATTGTCGGTGTAACAGTATCCTGTTATTCATTGTTGAAAATATAGATGACTGAAGAATTTATTGTATTACTTCCCTTTGTTTACGAAATTATAATTTGCCTTTATTCTGAACTGTTTGGAATGTTGTTGATTTTTGGCTTTTGATTTTTGATAAAAAGAAGTGAAGACGAACGAACACATGAGGCATTTCTGTGTTATTTTATCTTATCTTATTGACTTTTGACTTGATTATTAGACAAATATTACATTCATCAACAATACTTAATTCAGATGTTGCGCACCTTATTATATAAATCTTATTTTGGCACTCTTCATTTTATTGCATTACAAAGTTACTTGAATGTAGAAGACATTCAATGTCAAAGTTAAAGATGAATAAACAAAACGGCGAAGAAATCAAGAAGTCTGTACAGAAGTGCATAGATCAAAACTACCCTGAAAAAAAATGGACAAGAATCTATACCGATGGTTCATGCAATAAAGAACACACGTGCGGGGGCCTGGGAGTGCACATCGAGTACACAAATGCTCAACAAAAGGAGATCAGCAAACCGACTGGTACTCGCACTTCAATCTACAAGTCAGAGGCAGATGCAATCCATGAAGCTGTTGTTAAGCAAATCCTCTCAGAAAATGAAAAACCAAGACACATAGTGATTTTAACAGATGCTAAGAAAATTCTGGAGGATATAATGATGTCCTTTGCGGATGATATAGACGCCTTGATGGAAGACCTCATGAAGCTAAGCAAGTTTACCAACATTGTACTGCAGTGGATTCCAGGACACTGTGGGATACTTGGAAATCTGATCGCTGACCAACTGGCAAAGGCAGGCAGTCGCATGCAGCAACCCTCCCCAACGTACTCAACAGGAGAAATTAACAAAATGGCCAAATTTATCCAGTCTCAGAGATGGAGAGAGAAGCACCCAGAATACAACATGAATGACCCAATCAAGGTGCTCGACAGAAATGAACAGGTTATCATCTTCAGACTGAGAACTGGACACAACCAGTTAAAGGAACATATGTGGAGGATGTCCAGAGCAGGTGCCTCTGGACAATGTGACTGCGGACTTGAAAATGAAAATGGACATCATGTCCTAATGGAATGTCCAAGGTACAACCAGTTGAGAAGGAACTTCTGGCCTGACCCAACCCCATACTCAAAGAAGCTGTACGGCAATGAGGACAACCTCAGGACCACTGTGGGCTTCATTCACCAGACCGGACTGACCATGTGACGTGACGGGAACGAAGAAGAAGAAGAAGAAGAAGAAGATGAATAAACAGAATGTTTAGAAATTGCAATCCGCCAGTTCTTCGCTAATGGAGAAAAACATCCTAAGAACAAAGTTTGCTGAGCGTGACTTTGCATTTTCAGCTCCAATCGTATGGAATTCTTTACCACCTAAAACCCGACAGTGTGAAAGTCTACCAGTCTTCAAACAGCATCTAAAAACCAATCCAAAATAAAAATTAAGAAACAAACATTCTAACGAGGCCATGTCTTGAACATGACGGTCCCAAGCCCGTAGAAAACCCAGAATGGAAGGTCCTACATGAATTGCACAGGAAAGCTCGGGCTTAGATGCTATTATTAGCTTCTCCGCTTAATCGCACACTCCGCTTAATCGACACAATGAGCCGAACTCCCGATGGTGTGCAATGAAGCGGTGTCAAATGTATATCAATTGTTCTCAAGAGAGCATATTATTATAAACTTTACCTCCACTTCATGACTACGGCTATATGACATTCAATGATCACCGTGTAAACCACCCAGATATATCACTGTTTTGAGACTGTGGGTTATCGATTATTATGTCATATGGAAGAAATTAAAATAGACAGAATTCAGCAGCAACAAAAATCGCCTCCACCAGGCATCAAGAAAGCATTGAATTACCTTTATACCAGACTATAATAATAATAATAATAATAATAATAATAATAATAATAATAATAATAATAATAATAATAATAATAATAATAATAATAATAATAATAATAATAAATAATAATAATAATAATAATAATAATAATAATAATAATAATAATAATAATAATAATAATAATAATAACAATAATAATAATAATAATATCAAAAAATAAATTCAATTGCTTTATAAAAGAGAAAGAACATAGTTCTTTTTAAAAGGGAAATATTAATTATTTTTTTAAATCACATAATTTCTGGTCAATCAATTTAATATTCGAGTGACTTCCCAGCACAAAGTACACATCTCGGCATACAATCGTTTAGAGCCAATGGGTTATACTATACGTAATATAGGGGTTCCTTTCGAATGTTACTTTTAATAGATCTTAAGTTAAAAGTTCCAATATTAAGATTAGTCCACATCAGGTAAAAATTAAAGATTCCACACAGTGAATAAATAGAAACATAAGACTATCCACTGAGCCGAAGCTCAATGTCAACAGGTGTCAGCCATGTTGTCCTTCATTTAACTTAAGATCTATTAAAAGTAACATTCGAAAGGAACAACTGTGTCAAGATTTAGAAAGTTATAAAATCGATGTGTTGTGTTTACAAGAGACGAAGATCCAAGATGGCGTCGACCAAACAATAAATGGTCACAGACTGCTGTGCTTTGCTTCCAGTTCACCTCACTATGGATGTGGATTTCTCATAAATAAAAACTGCAGGGATTTGACTAGTGACGAATGGAATGTTTCGGACAGAATATGTGTTCTTGAGCTTAAGTGTAAGATCAATTCAAGGAACCAGAATAACGATAATAAAGACGATCACGGTAAGAAGACGTTCACTATCTCAATCGTAAATGTTTACGCACCAACAAGTCAACGCGCAAAACAATACCCAGAGGAAACTGATAAATTTTACAAAGACCTAGACGATACACTGAACAAAATAGGAAACAAATCAATATTAATAATTGCTGGAGATTTTAATGCCAAAGTAGGAAAACGTCTCGACAGTGACACACTATGTTTAGGATCATACTCAAAAGGAAAACGTAACGATAACGGAGAAAAATTAGTCCAGTTCTGTGAACAGAGAAAACTTTTCATAACAAACAGTGCTTTCAACCACCCATCAAGACACCAGACAACATGGGTAGGACAAAGGAAAGACCAAACCCAAGACAAAATGATAACAATACACAACCAAATAGACTATATCATATGTCGACACCGCCATAAACACTACTCAACCAACTCGCGATCATACGGTGGTACACTGCTAACATCCGATCACAAACTTGTAAAAACGAATTTCAACATAAATGTGTACAGACAACGAAGACAGAAAGGTAAAACGGCAGTCAAAATAAACACGGCAAAAATAGTAAATGAGCGAGAATGTCGCATTCATTACCAATATGAACTTAACTCAAGTCTATTTAAAATAAAGCAAAACAGCAATCCAAACAATGAATGGAAAGAGACGCAAGCGGCAATGAAATATGCGGGGAAGAAAGTGCAGGCTCTATTAATACAACTAAGAACAAACCAAATCGAACGCCTAACATCGCTATTAACGATCTATCGCGGCAACAAAAAGAACTTAGGATCAGGATACAAAACACGAAAGACTCGGAAGAAATAATAAACCTGAAAACGGAACGAAACAAAATACTGCATTCAATTCGATCACTTACAATAAAACACAGAAACGAGGAATTAGACAAAAAAGTGGAAGACATAGAAAAGTCCAAAAATAACGCATCGTCTATGTTCAAAGCGACGAAATCTCTGAACCGAAAACCATTCGAGAACCCAAAACTACAGGATAAATTTGGCAAACAGACAACAAATCCCAACGATATCCTTGACATTGTAACTGACCACTTCCAGCAAAAATTTCACAAACAAGTCTCACAAATATCGCCCTTCTCAGGAAACCCTAGAGACCTAAACAACCGCATCACAACAACTGAAGTTAGAAATAGCATAAAGTGCCTAAACAATAACAGATCCCCAGGCGAAGATGAAATTCCCGCTGAATTGCTGAAATGCGGTACACTCTCCCTGGATCTGAGCATTGCAAACATAATGAACAAAACATTCTCAACACACAAAGACTGGGACATAAACAGCGGTGTCCTAATTACAATACAAAAACCAGGAAAAACGAAAGGACCCGTAAACAACCTGCGCCCAATAACATTACTGAATACCATAAGAAAAACACTGTCAACTATTGTCCTCAACAGAATTAGACCGAAAATAGAAAAATACCTATCACATAGCCAAAGCGGGTTTCGCCAAGACCGAAGCACATCGGACGTTGTATGGACACATAAATGGTTGGCAGCAAAGGCACTCAAAGAAAACATATCCATAACAATAACCGGAATCGATATGTCCGCAGCCTTTGATACGATCGACAGAGGAAAACTTTTGGAGATATTAACAGAAATAGTAGACGAAGACGAGCTCCGAATAATCCGATTTCTCCTCAGCAACACAAAGATACAACCAAGGATATACGGGGCCACAAAACAGACGCAGTTCGAAAGTAACATCGGGACCCCCCAAGGAGATAGTCTGAGCCCGATTCTGTTCACAATATACTTAGAACACGCTCTGAAAGAAGTTCGAAAAGTCATTCCAAAACCAACGACTCATATTGAGAATGCAATCCCTAGAGAAATCGCCTATGCAGATGATGTCGATTTTATTGGATCAACACCAGCAAATATAGACATCATACAAAATACCCTCATGAAATATAACCTCCAAGTCAATGCCAATAAAACCGAATTTACAACAATATCGAGGAACAAAGAGGAATGGAAAAGAACAAAGAAAGTCGGCTCACTAATTGGAGACACCGAGATGTACAAAGAAGAAAACAGCTATCAAACGCCGCACTCAGTAAACTCACCAATGTATGGATTAGAGGTGACAAAATAAAGAGAAAAACCAAACTGAAACTGTACCATGCTCTTGTAAAACCGGTACTTCTGTATAACTGCGGCACTTGGGCGTTGACAAAATCCGAAGAAGAACATCTGGATGCCTTCCATCGCACACAGCTAAGAAGGGTACTGGACATCAAATACCCCAAAAAGATCTCAAATGAATCACTCTATAAGATCACAAAAGAAAGACCAATCTCCCTTGACATTTTACAACAACGATGGCAACTTTTCGGTCACATACTACGCAGGGACAAAAACATACCAGCAAACCAAGCCATGTCGGGATACTTCCAAAAACACGGGAACCTTTTCAGAGGAAGACCGATCACAACACTCCCTGTGATCCTAAACAAAAACCTCACAACACTTGGACAAAGCATTAGTCTCATAACGGCAGGGGACCTTGAAAATCTGAGAACCCTAGCAGACGACCGGCAATATTGGAGACACCTCACACAGGAAATACTGGAAACAGCCAAGGCGACCCGATCTTTCGGTCGAGACGCGAAAGGCATCTAAGTCAAGTAAGTCAATATAGGGGTGAAATCTGTTTGAATGGCCAGTGTGCTACAGACGGCCTGTGTTAATTGTAAACAATAACAATTTATTTATTTTTTACTACTACGACAAATATGATATAGGCGCTTTGGGCTTACCCCCCTTTATCAACAATCAGATTGATTGAGGCACTAGACATCTTTATCTTATTTTCTTGACAAAGGGGAAACCCGGAACATCTACATCATCCGTCTTTCTAAATGAAATTAAAGCTTCTAATCCATTTTTATCACTGTTGTTATTCATTTCTTCCCGCTTCAAGCATTAACTTTTTGCATTAATTGTAAACAAGGATACGATGATGAAAATACAATGTAAACAAGGAGACGATGATGAAAAGACAATACATACAATCTTACCGACTGGAACAGAATAAATAGAAATAAAATGAGAAATAAAATAATGTTCTGGCCATAGATTGGAGCATGTGACAGAAATCGGTGCTGATGGTGGCAAAATAAAGGGAAAAAGGAGGAACATTTTACACAATTACCGGTAAGCCCCATTTTTACTGTACCGATTAGCTAACGTTTAGAGTAATTGAGATGATAAATTAATTATCATCAGTGCTCTAGCCAATTTCTGAAGTGGGAAACTGCACCTGAGTGTTCCACAACACACCATTGATTAGCGAGGGGGGTGGGAGGGGGGTGTATTTGTTCTATAAAGGTGGACTATCAAATAAATCGTGGATTTACCCCATCAACACTGATAGATAATGAATGAAACGATAATATGCTACAGTGAATGACATAATCAGTCGGATGGTGAAAAGGTTTGATCTGAGATATTGCCAAGTTTAGTTAGAAGATCAATTTTTATTTTAAAAATTGAGTTCTTGTCATAAATGATTAAATCAACCTTTTTGTAAAACTTCGGGAAATATCAAAGCTTAATTTCACTTCTAAACATTTTTTACAGCTTGTCAAGTTGAAAAAGTTTGAAATTTGAGAAATGTTACAGGATACCTTTCTCATACATCTGACCATAACTTCATGAAAAATCGCCCGATTTGTTTCAAATAATGATTAAAATGCTACAGAGAACGTATTCTTTCAGAAAATGTCAAAATAAATGCAAATCCATCATTTTCACCTTCCGACTGATGACGTCATTGCACTGACACTGACATGTGATATAGCCTTACAATTTCATTTCATTATCAAAATGTGCAGAAACAAAAATCTTTAATTCCCTTTTTTAAAAAAAAAAACGTTATAATTTGTCAGATGCAGATTTACCTAGATTTTTTTATCTCGATGTTGATGGTTAAAAACAAATTAAAAACAACAACAAAAAAAAAAAAAAAAAAAAAAAAAAAAACAATAATAGCGAATCAAAATAATACAAGTTGATGTTTAAAAACAATTTTTTAAAAATAAAACAAAACAAAAATAGCGAATCAAAACAAATCAAACGAAAAAGAATTCAGCTTTCATACGTAAGGCAATATCCACTTAATGTGTTCAAAGCCTTTTAAAAAGGGTGCCAAGCAAACAACAACTCTTGAGCAATTATAGAGAGCTAAATGTAGTCAAAACGATTTAATTTACAAGTGCTCTGAGGAAATGTGAAAAGAAGTGCCTTTTCCAAGGACTCAACGTTTCATCCCAACCATGGGACTCGATCCTAGGACCTGCCAATTTGATTCCAAGCGTCATGGTATATCCAAAAAGTCCAAAAAGCATCAATATGCCAAATTTCTTCCAACCCAAACAAATCAAACCTTTACGATTTCACATAAAAGAGTTTTTTAGATGTTTTTACAGTGTTATACGATCAGTAGCAATTAATTGCCATCCTTTGGGTTAGTTGGACGCTGTCTGTCACAAAGTACTTTCCTCCAGATCTAGCAGACCCAGCTATCCAATCACTGATGGGTGGACAAGGTGTCCGATAAAATCCCTACTGCACGAAGGATGGATGCTGGTCCCTTTGCACGGAAGGTGAGTATTCTAAGTACTAAACACCCCGACATTAGACAAAAACAAACAAACAAACAAAATGAAAAAAATAAATAAATAATAATAATAAAAAAAAAAAAATAATAATATAATAATAATAATAATAATTAAAATAATAATAATAATAATAATAATAATAATAATAATAATAATAATAATAATAATAACATACAAAACCCCTAATAATAATAATATAAAATATAATAATATGTATAATAATTAATAATAATAATAATAGAAATAAAAAATAATAATAATAATAATAATAATAAATAAAATATAAAAATAATAATAAATATTATTAAAAATAAATTAAAAAAAAAATATAAATATTATATATATATATATCTATTCACACACACACACACACACACACACACACACACACACACACACACACACAGCGCATAGTTGTGCAACAAACCTGAGCTGAGTTGGAATAATTCAGTCTGGGAAGTGAACTGATGTTTTCTCTCTGTGGGAAAGACATACAAATGTTGTCGATTCATGGAAAGCACTAAGATTTCACATGTTTATTATGTCATTATTATTATTATTATTTATTATTATTATTATTATTATTATTATTATTATTATTATTATTATTTTATTATTATTATTATTATTATTAATACTATTATTATAATAATTATCATGCCATTATATTATAATATTGCTAGTTGTATTATTATTGTTTCTTTATTTTGATTGTTATTGTTGTCGTATTATTATTCTGTTGCTGATTCTGATTATTTTTGTTTTTTTTTTTTTTATTATTATTGTTATTATTTTTTTTTTATTCTTGTGTTGTTTTATTGTTTGTTGTTTGTATTGTTTTATTGTTTTTGTTTCTTTTTTTTTTGTTGTTTTGTGTTTTTTTTTTGTTTTTTTGTTGTTTTGTTGTTTTGTTGTTGTTTCGTTTTTGTTGTTTTTCATTGTTTTTTGTTGTTTTATTGTTTTGTTGTTTTTGTTTTTTATTGTTTTGTTGTTTTTTTGTTTTTGTTGTTGTTATTGTTTATGTTGTTTGTTTTTGTTATTGTGTGTTGTTTTTGTTTTTGTTGTTGTTGTTGTTGTTTTGTCGTTGTTGTTTTTGTTGTTGTTTTTTGTTTGTTGTCTTTTTGGGGGTGTTGTTGTTTTTGTTGTTGTTGTTGTTGTTGTTGTTGTTGTAATCATCCTTACCATTCCCTGTTTCTTGTCATCAAAACGGCCTCTCTGATTTCGATTCGCCAGGAACGCGTTGTACTCTTCGTTTCTCTGCTTCCGCTGTTGCCACTGGGAACAAAATGTGGTGAATGGGAATTAGAAGAAACGAGACGGTGATTCGGTTGTTATTGTAGATGTTGGAAGAAGAAGAAGAAGAAGAAGAAGAAGAAGAAGAAGAAGAAGAAGAAGAAGAAGAAGAAGAAGAAGAAGAAGAAGAAGAAGAAGAGAAGAAGAAGAAGAAGAAGAAAAGAAGAAGAAGAAGAAGAAAAGAAGAAGAAGAAGAAGAAGAAGAAAAGAAGAAGAAGAAGAAGAAGAAGAAGAAGAAAGAAGAAGAAGAAAGAAGAAGAAGAAGAAGAAGAAGAAAGAAGAAGAAGAAGAAGAAGAAGAAGAAGAAGAAGAAGAAGAAGAAGAAGAAGAAGAAGAAGAAGAAGAAGAAGAAGAAGAAGAAGAAGAAGAAGAAGAGAAGAAGAAGAAGAAGAAGAAGAAGAAGAAAGAAGAAGAAGAAAGAAGAAGAAGAAAAGAAGAAGAAAGAAGAAGAAGAAGAAGAAGAAGAAGAAGAAGAAGAAAGAAGAAGAAGAAGAAGAAGAAGAAGAAGAAGAAAGAAGAAGAAGAAGAAGAAGAAGAAGAAGAAGAAGAAGAAGAAGAAGAAGAAGAAGAAGAAGAAGAAGAAGAAGAAGAAAAGAAGAAGAAAGAAGAAGAAGAAGAAGAAGAAGAAGAAGAAGAAGAAGAAGAAGAAGAAGAAGAAGAAGAAAGAAAGAAGAAGAGAGAGAAGAAGAAGAAGAAGAGAAGAAGAAGAAGAAGAAGAAGAAGAAGAAGAAGAAGAAGAAGAAGAAGAGAAGAAGAAGAAGAAGAAGAAAGAAGAAAGAAGAAGAAGAAAGAAGAGAAGAAGAAGAAGAAGAAGAAGAAGAAGAAGAAGAAGAAGAAGAAGAAGAAAGAGAAAGGAGAAGAAGAAGAAGAAGAAGGAGAGAAGAAGGAGAAGAAGGAAGAAGAAGAAGAAAGAAGGAAGAAGAAGAAAGAAGAAGAAAAGAAGAAAGAAGAAGAGAAGAAGAAGAAGAAGAAGAAGAAGAAGAAGAAGAAGAAGGAAGAAGGAAGAGAGGGAGAGGAGAGGAGAGGAGAGAGAGGAGGAGGAGGAGAAGGGGGGGCTCTGCTTACAGCGTTACATAGCAATACACAAAACCACCAGTCTGACATTAACCAAAAGGGGGTTGGGGGGGGGGGGGGAGGTACCTTGACATTATCGCTCTCATTGCCTGGAAGAGTTCCAGCTTTGAATTCGTCCGTCTGGTCCTTGAGGATCGAGTTGTTGGCTCTCTGGAATGGAGAATTGTGGGTGTTATTGGGGGGTCAAAGTTCAACCATTGGGCCACAGTGACCCATAACCCCACCAATCAACGCGTCGTTGAGATGACGTAATGCTTGCGTTAGGATTTCCTGACCACGTCCCCTCAACCACGTGTTGACCGTTTTTGGGGGGAAATGTGGAAATGTTATAATTTTTTTTTTCAATCAAAGTAATTGTTATTTTGTCATTACTTCCTTTTCCCTTTATTAAAAATGCTATATGTTTACATTATGTTCAGATTAAAATGAATTGAAAATTTAAATCTGTAAACCAATGCCCTAACATTTTGCTTTTCTTCAATTGAATTCATCAGTTGCTGACTATTCAATGTTCTTTCTTCTCATACCGTCAAGTCTGGACTACAGAATATTAACAGGATATCGAATTGGCGTTAAAAAGAACGGGGTTATAATTTTTCCTACAGCTGTATGTGAATAGTCTAGACCAATCCTGCCTAGGACTACCAAACATCAGTAGACATACGAATTTTGTCTCCAGCTACAGGACAGTATTTGCCTCTTTGTATCAATAAATCTTGTTGAAAAGGAAAAATTAGTTCCTTGGATTGTTTTAAAAGCTTTGTGGATCATTTTTGGATCAAGCTGAGGGCAAATAAGTTATTTCTAAAATTATTTAAGGTAACTTTTTCTTTCTTTTTTTTCTTTCTTCTATTTCCCTTGGGAGCTACGAATTTTTGAACTTTCAACCAGGCAGCTCTGGTGTAGACTCACCATTAAATGTGCTACGTGATAGAATGGGGAAAATGGTGGAGAGAGAGAGAGGGGGGGGGGGGGGGATACAAGATGGGCCTTACTTTATCAATACATGTATTCAATCATCAGTATCTTAAACCATCTTTTCACAATTTAAGTATTTCATGCTTCATTTATAAATTTACCAATACACACATTTATATACACACACATACAACATATATATATCATATATAAATATATATATATAATATATATATATATATATATATAATATATATATATATATATATATATATATAAATATATATATAATATATTATATATATATATATTAAATATATATAACTACATGAGGAGGCGACTATAAAAACCAATCAAGTCATAATTTCCATCATGCAGATTCGAATGAAACTCTATTTTTTTAAAAATAACAATAATATTTCGTGACTTACACTTCCTTATGTGTAAAAAAACTATACATGATACTATCTTAGGTTGTAATGGTAACTTGTACAATGGTAGATGTCAATATATATATATATATAATATATATATCAATATATATATATAATATATATATATATATATATATATATATATATATATATATATATATATATATATATATATATATATATATATATATATATATATATATATATGACTATGTTAAAGAAAGAAAGTAATACCGAAAAAAAAAAGAAAACAGAAAGAAAAAGAATGTTAATGTTATGTACACTGGTGTAAAAACTAGCCTTCGAGAAAAATGTCAAAATATAATATAAAATATAAACAACAAGAAATAGACTTTCCCTGATTCAGTCATTTGTTTATAATCAGTTGTTTATAATCATGTTATATCTTATCTATCTATTCATTAATGCATTTATTTAAATATTCATTTACTTCCTTATTTATTATTCTATTTAAATATTCTGGTATTTATCTACATATTCATTAATTGGTCTATTATCAATTTACTTATTTATTAAATTATTTATTTATTTACTTATTTATTTAATTATAAAATTTATTTATATATTTAATGATTTATATATATATATATATATATATATATATATATATATATATATATATATATATATATATATATATATCTTTACCTATGTATTTTCTACACTGTACTTCCTGGAAGCCAAACAACGGGCTTTGCAAAATTTTACTTTCATGGATATAAGGCGTTTATAGAGAATGGAAACAAATGGAATACAACTATAATCAGTTTTTCTCGTTAAAATTAAAAAAAATAATCGTGGATCACAATCAATTGTAAACACAGTGGTATAAAAGACAACAAACTTATGAAAAGACATCGTGTTTAGTGTGTAGATGTGTACACATGTGTAGTTTGTGTGTTATTGTAAGTTCCAAGTGCAAAGCTGACACATTCTAATGGCAGAATGGACACACGGTGGAAAAAAAAAACAAAAAAACAAACAAATAATATAAAAAGTAAAGCAGCGGGATGTTTAAAAATAAATAAATAAATAAAACGACTTATTACCCATTCCGTTTTTACTCCCCCCCCCCCCCCCCCCCCCCCCCGCCCCCATCATCCTTTTGTTGTCTTTTTTGTTATTTCTCTACTTATTAAAATTATTTTAGTTTTCCCCCTTAATTTATTATTATTATTATTATTATTATTATTATTATTATTATTATTATTATTATATTATTATTATTATTATTATTATTATTATTATTATTATTATTATTATTATATATTATAATATATAATATTATTATTATATTAATAATAATAATAATAATAATAATAATAATAATAATAATAATAATAATAATAATAAATAATAATAATAATAATAATAATAATAATAAATAGCGTTTGTATAGCGCATCACCCCAATTTCATCAGGCTCTATGTGCTGTAGATTCTTAAAATATATAAAGACAGATAATAAAAGTAAGAAAAAAACACGGCGATTTTAATGACACACATAGCAGTACACATCATATTTGACACACATAGCAGTACGCATCATATTTGACACACATGATAGGATAAACTTCATTTACAAAACAGAAATCATGAGACAGAACGTTAAGTTTTCAATTTCGATATGGACAATGATAATGAGTGGTACTTTTCATTTATCATGATAACAGGATTCAATAGTCTGCTGATGTCACGTCCGCCCAGCAACCAGCAACCTGGTTCTAAACGAAGAAAATCGGTTCTTTTCATTCATCATGCTGGCTCCAACTGTTTCACGTGTCACGTGATCAGAATGTATAAAAGTGTCAAAACATGATCAGATTTATAATGATTTTCTCCTCTGGATACACTTTTCTGCTCGTCGGAGAAGTATTTCATCAGGGCGGTGATGGAGATAATGGCCAAGGTGTGTGTGTGTGTGTGTGTGTGTGAGTTACACAGGTACACACACCAA
>NC_088360.1:22150852-22158352 GCF_034508935.2 Berghia stephanieae | reverse complement strand
TCATCGTAAGAACAGGACACCATACCATGCTGTAACTACGTCACCGTAAGACTAGCAATCACAGTATTATGTGTCTCACTGTCCCAAAACAGTGTTATGTCCAGTTAAACGGGATGCTTCAAATAGCAACATATGCTTAACTTTTTTTTATTATTTATTATTATAATTTTGTAAACAGCCTCTTATAAATTGAGTTAGATTTAATTTGTTTCTTAAACTTTTAAAAAATTACAAAGACCCCCCCCCCCCCCCCCCCCCGGCAAACAAAAATTAAACATAATTTTTTTCAAACCGTTAAGGTTTATATTGTTTTTAATTTTATTCTTGACTCCACTTCCTACACTCGGTTTACTCCGACATAACACCATAGAGGCACGGTGGGTCACACAATATTATAGCTTATAGATTACACAGATTCCGATACGATGGAGTTTACAATCCTGGCTACCTGATTGGCCAGTAATATTTCGTTATACTCTCTCCGCCTTTCCTCGTTGAGCTTCTTCCTTATAAGGGCATAACCGCCCAACGGGAACGCCTCCTCTTGCTCGTGGCTCCTCCCATTCTTTCCTTTTCCCCTTCCCTAGCAACCGATTGAAACACAAATACGTATTAGTGGTGTCAACATTTGGGAACAAAAATAGCTCTAGATGGAACATAAATTTGTATCAACTCTAATTATATATATATAATATATATATATATATATATATATATATATATATATATATATATATAGAGAGAGAGAGAGAGAGAGAGAGAGAGAGAGAGAGAGAGAGAGAGAGAGAAAATGACACTGTACTGTATATAAAGGCTCGAACCCAGAACCTTCCAAGAAATGGCTTCACAGCACAGGGCCTGTCTAACAAGGCGACGAAGAAATGGCTTCACAACACAGGACCTGTGACAAGACGACAAAGAAATGGCTTCACAACACAGGGCCTGTGACATACCACGAAGAAATGGCTTCAACGTATGGCCAGTGAAGGAATAGCCTTGACGCGTCGTCAGTGACTTGACCAGGGAGAAATGGATTCAACACATTGCCAGTAAGAAGACGACGAAGAAATGGTTTCAAGACATGGCCAGTGAAAAGACTACGAAAAAAAATGGCATCAACACTTGGCCCTTGATAATTCCACGAAGAAATGGCCTCAACACACGGCCAGTAACAAGACTTCACAGAAATGGCCTCAACACTTGGCTAGTGACAAGACCACGAAGAAATGGCCTCAAAACATTACCAATAACAATACGACACAGAAATGGCCTCAACACATAACCAATAACAAGACGACACAGAAATGGTCTCAACACACGGCCAGTAACAAGACGACACAGAAATGGCATCAACACATGGCCAGTGACAAGACCACGAAGGAAGTGGTCTCGACGCTTGACCAGTGACAAAACCACAAAGACATATGGCCTGGACGCGTGGCCAGTCACAAGACCACGAAGCAAACGCCCTAGACGCATGGCCATTGATGGATTGGGGTTCAGAACATCAGTATGCGAGGCGTTGTTTAGAAGGTGAGATGGTCAGCTCTGTTCGTCCCGAAGGACGAACATCATCAGCCGTCGTTGTCATACGAAAGGACAGATAGTGAGTTGAGATCATGATGACAATGGGAAATAATTCAACAAAAAAAAATAAAAAAAAAAAAAGCAAACAAACAAAAAAAAAGCTCCAGTTTTCTAACTTAGGGCCAAGATCATAATTCCATTCCAGACACATCATCTTTATTGGGTAAACATATCCCATAATTATAGATTTGTTTGGACAATGGTACAGCCTACCAGAAAGAAAGAAATAGAGAGAGACACATACACACACACACACACACACACACACAGAGAGAGAGAGAGAGAGAGAGAGAGAGAGACAGAGAGATTGTGAGACATGATATATCTAATTGATTATTAATCACCATAATTCGCTGAGTTTCTCATATCTGGCGCGTCAATTTAAAAACTATATACACGTACCTTACCATTTAAATCTCATTATTTACACAGCTAATATACTTCCTACACAGCACACGCATGGAGAATACATTGCAGCAGCCATTGTGAGTAGGTAGTACTAGCAGTGCCATCGTGAAACGCAACAGAAACTGTGTATGATGTGTATCGTACACCAGTGCCTGCTCCCCATTTTGTCACATAGTTAACACAGCAAACACAGACGAAGGGATAAGTGAGTATGCGCGCGCATGTGTGTGTGCGCGCGTGTGTGTGTGTGTATGTGTGTGATGAAAATGAATCGTGGTAAAATGATATGATATAGATATCGATAACTAGCAAGTAAAAGAAAAAATCGGACATAAAGGCAACCAAAATATCGATTGAATTGAGTGTATACTTTTAGTACTTAAAATCGATATCTAAAATACTAAAATCTGTCGCTTGTACATCGACTAAGTACATACATCATGGATTATTTGATTTATTTTAAACAGGTAATAAAATGATACATTTTGGATTACTTTGTTTCTAGCCATTGGGATGTGTAAGATAATAGCCACTAAACAACAAAATTATTATTATTATTATTATTATTATTATTATTATTATTATTATTATTATTATTATTATTATTATTATTATTATTATATTATTATTATTAGTATTATTAATATAATAATAATAATAATAATAATAATAATAATAATAATAATAATAATAATAATAATAATAATAATTAATAATAATAATAATAATAATAATAATAGGATGTGGACTGAGGCAGAATAATGGGCCAGAAATTAAAGAGCTTGCTAATTACTTTACATCACTCGTGCAGCAAACATTTGGTGCCTTGGATTGTGGATTTGCTTTAAATTCAAGCCAAGATGAACACAAAAACCCCCATTTAATTCCGGTTGACCTCCATTCCGTCCTTGACCTTGTCGAATTGACCACGTGTTGGACTAGGACTAGACTTGGCCAGGTGTTCCAGCCACTCCAGCCTTCGCTGCTCTTCGTACTGTTTGTGGCGCGACTCGTATCCGCCCAGCGGAAGTACCCGTTCCTCCATTGCTGTTTCCGGTGTGTGCCATTTCCGACTGTGCGACGCATCCACTTCCTTTTTCTGTCAATCAAAAGGCCATTTTGTCAACGCCATCAACTGAGTTAAGCCGCCAATGAGGTCATTCTTCTTTGTATTTATTTATTTATTTATTTATTTATTTATTTATTTATTTATTTATTTATTTTAAATTCATCTGTCCACTAAACAGAGACCTGTTATTATTGTACAATTAATTATGAAATATTCATTAAAAGACTACGTGTGCCTTAGACTGTTACGTAAATATCTTTTTCAAAACGTTTTTTTTTTTTACTTTAAATATCAAGGGTGGATGATCGGACCAATTGGAAAAGAGGATACCTCTGGGTTTTTTGTTGATTTAAAAAAAGATCTAATTCTTATCATGAATGACGTCAGCTCTATACAAAAGAAGAAAAAGAAACCCCCAAAACAAACAAAAACCCACTATACTTTATATCACGAAACATCTATTCGTCTAATCTTTCAACCAAATCCTGCCAGTAAATGATGGGTCGTGGTTTGAATACCTTTAAAAGGAGTCGATTATATTCTTGGTTCCGGATATCCGATAATCGTTTCCTGTAATCGGCCGAAGTCTGGAATGGGCTGTCGCTAGAATGGAGTCTTGAGCTGGGGGGTGTCTAAAACGGTACAGAAAGGGCAGCATACCAATAATTATCCTTACGACACCAGACACATTTCTAAAAGCAACGGAATCTATTTCAGTAAGCAAATAGTAAACTGATCTGGCGACTACACAATATCCTGGATTGAAGCACTCTAGACAATACCTCCACCCCCCCCCACCCCCCCCCCTTACTTTTTTGGATTATAAAAGTTATTATTAGACTTCTCTGTGATTGCAACGTGTTTAGTGCAAAAATACTTCACTATTTAGTTACGTGTAATCGTGGGTGGTCCTGATATTATAACTAGTTCCGCCAATCTTCAGTACACGAAACTGCAAATATTATGGATTTGGATTGGATTGGACCACAAAAACGCTATGTGAGAAGAAAGAAGTTTTCATCTAAAAGTAGAACGATGAAAATTATTTTGAAACCAAAAAAAAAAATCTTCTTGAAGCATCCTTCTCCTAAGATTAAAAAAAAGAGGATAGTCTAGAGTGCTAAACCCTGGCAATAATTCAAATAGTGGAGCTGGCATACAACTATAAAAACAACTCGACCCCCCCCCCCCTCCCTTCCTCTTCTACTTCTACCTCCACCCCAAACTACAATGCATATAGTATGTAGGTTTACACGAGGCAAAGTCGTAAATCTTTGACCTTTCTCAGATACTCGTCCAACTCTTTCCTCCGTTCCTGTCTAAGCCGTTGTTTCTGTGCCTGGTAAAACGAATTACTTCTCTGAAGACTGGACGAATATTCGAAGTGTTTTCGTTCTGGTCGATGGACAATATCTGGAGTGGCGGCTGGCACGACCTGATTGTGGCAATGGATAAGCGGTGACGTAATCAAAAGATGTGTAGAAATCACTAAACACGTAAACACCCAGACGAGTAAGCCCGATATAATGGACACGTGAGATATTTAATACTATAAAACGCTTTAAAAAAAAAAATCTTGGGTACACACTTTTGTTTCTTTTACTTCCACCTCCCCCCTTTTTTTGAAGAAAGCATGCGCAGACAGAATAACACAAACACACATATACTCTCTCTCTCTCTCTCTCTCTCTCTCTCTCTCTCTCTCTCTCTCTCTCTCATACACATACAAACACACACACATACACACACACACACACACACAATATAAAGCTATCGAAGGATGTCTTCCGAAACAAAAAAAATTTTAAAAACCCGCCTAATATGACAATGACACAGACAACAACCTGTGCTAAGATGGTACATTTCAATAGTTCTTCATTTCTACAACAGTCAGAGGGTTGAAACATTATATACAGGGCATAAAAAATGGAAATATCCTATAATCACGTGGTCTACTAGTTTACGAAGGCCATGGTTTTACAAACAACCATATCAAATATGATAAAAAAGATTGTATTTTATACATATTAATACACCGTGAGATCAGCTCACGAAAACATGTTTATGTTGAAAGGTATAAATAGCATCCTGATAACAAAAGCATGAATACAAAGAGATAGTATAACACTATTATTGTTTGGAAGAAAGAAGGCAATATAAATCAGATGTAAAAAAAAAACATAAAATCTTAGCAAAGAAACATTAGCAAATATTTTTTTTAAAATGTAATGGAGCAAAAGAGAAATGGATAAATGACCAGTGTCTAGAAATAGAAATAAAATAGCGATAGCACATTTTTATAAATGAAAAGATAAAAGGAGTCCGTGGTAAAAGATTATGTTCTAGCACAGGATGCATAAAAGCTAAAGATGGCAATGTTTTGATGGATAGAACAGATGTGTTGAATAGATGGTCAGAGTATATAGAAGAACTTTTTTATGATGAAAGAGAAAAACTAACAATAAACAAAGAGATAGACGGGCCACCAATTTTAAAAGAAGAAGTAGAAGCAGCTATTTTTTTAAAAATGAAGTTAGGCAAAGCAACAGGCCCTGATAATATCCCAATAGAAATTATCATAACATTAGAGGATTTAGGTTTAAACACAGTGACAAATCTATTGAATAAGATATATGACAGTGTTTATAACACTTCCAAAATCACCAGGGGCCACGGAATGCGAGATACACCGAACGATTATTCTAATGAGTCACTTCAAAAAAATACTTTCAAGAGATCTAATGAGCAGAATGAGGAAAAGTCTAAAACCAGAGATATCAAGAACTCAGTTTGGATTTGTTCCTGACAAGGGCACAAGAAATGCTATTTTCACCTTATTAATGTTGATGGAAAGATGTATTGAAGTCCAGAAAGACCTGTTTTATTGATTACTCAAAGGCATTTGATAAGGCTAGACATGATAAATTATTTAATATCTTTGAAGGACTAGACATAGATGGAACATCTCTAAGAATTATTTAAAACGTATATTGGACAAAGTGCAACTGTCAAGATTGAATGAGAATTCAGTGAATATAAACAAAATAAAAGAGGTGTTCGACAAGGATGTGTTTTGTCACCAGACCTTTTTAATATTCACATTTAAAAAAAAACAATTATTAGGACTTTAGGAGATAGTCCAGGCATTAGGATCAATGGTGAGAATATCAACAATATACGGTATGCAGATGACACAGCACTAATCTCAGACTCAAAAGAAAATTTACAATTACTCCTTGATGAAGTAGTTACAAAGAGTGAACGTACGGGTTTATATTTAAATGTAAAAAAGACATAATGTATGGTTGTTCCAAGGAAAGAAAGAAAACCAACACGTAACTTAACTCTTTCCTTACCATCCATATTCAGGATTTTCCCCAAAACTTCACACCCAACTAACACAAAAATAGACTTTTTTATCACTCAGACACAATGGCAGTAAAATTCTTGCGATTCATAATTTCCTTGGCAAAACATGTTCTACAATACACTGTTCATTTTCTTTAAATTATATGATGTACAAAAGACATTTGAATTTTTTTAAAAGCTGGTTGTATCGTAACGAATGTGACGACGTTCCTATAGTTGGTAAGGAAAGGGTTAAAAAGCAAAGGAAAAACGATAAAACAAGTTAAGACATTTAAATATCTTGCATACATAATAACTTCAGATGGCAAATGTACCACATAAATAAAACGAATAATTGCAGTAGCTAAAGATAGTTATAATAAAATGAGTCTAATTTTCAAAAACCACAATATCTCAATGAGAACAAAACATAGGGTTTTGAAGGCCTACGTATGGTCAGTATTATTAAACGGCTGTGAAAGTTGGATAATTACAGGACAATAGAAAGAAACTGGAGGAATGATAAAGAATCTCATGGACAGAGAAGAAAAGTAATGAAGAAGTAGTAGAGCAAGCTGAAACTAAAAGGTTATTGATTCGTACAATAAGAAAAAGACAATTCAATCGACATAAAAGTATTGGACATCTTGCTCTCACAGGAAAGATAGAAGGTAAAAAGAGTAAAGGAATAGTTTGAACAGCTGGGTGACAAAGACAGAGAAGAGTAATATTAGTTGGGTTTTTGTTTTTGTTTTTGTTTTGTTTTGTTTTTTGTAGTTTATCTGATCAGAGATATGAATGGCGTACCATGATCACCGATGTCTGGCACAGACTTGGTATTTGAAGAGAGAGAGAGAGAGAGAGAGAGAGAGAGAGAGAGAGAGAGAGAGAGAGAGAGAGAGAGAGAGAGAGAGAGAGAGATTATTGTTTGCATTGTCCACGTGGTTATATGTTAATTTGCATTAATTGTTAAAGCAGATATTGGACTCAAACAGTGGACACCATTGTTTTGTAGTTGGAATACTAACCCATTTCTACCAAGACAACCGTCACCAATTAACGCCATACAAAAGCGATGATTATAAAAT
>NC_088360.1:22118352-22145852 GCF_034508935.2 Berghia stephanieae | reverse complement strand
TTTTTCTTTTCCTCCCAGCTTCGTCGGTAATCGTCCTTGCCCATCATCGAGTTGGCAGCGTTGACGGGATTAATGTTTTTCAGGCCGCTATCTGCGTCGGCCCTTTTCCTCCTGGGCGCGTCGTCGGTCCTGTAGTTCTCGTTGACCACGTTTCGAATAATCCGGTCCGTGTCCAGTTTCTGTCCACCCGTCATGGCGTTAGTACTCGGGGCTCGTGGAGACAATGCCTGTTAGATTTGCCCATGCAGAATCGTCAACAAAAAATGTTACACCCAGACCCAAAACCTCCCGTAAAACAGGCCGAGTCGCCCAGCCAGCCCAGCCCGATTAATGGGGCTTTTGATGGCACACGACTCCGTCGGTGACCTTTCGGCGAGATGGTCTGACTTGCGGGAGGTACTTACAATAACCATATATAACAAATAATACATACATTTTGCAATATTATACCAGGACAATTACATAATCTATATCCTCATGGCAAACTGTGGACAAGACGGCACGACAGTTTATAACCAAAAATGAAAGCACATGATTCGTCTGGCATTGATTCAAAACCTAAACCGATAATCATTTCTCTGTCAATACGTGTCAAATTTGACCCGACGTCTCAATCGGTAATGAACCGGGTGCTTAAAAAGTAACTTTAAAGGCTAAATGCAGACATTTCATGGATGTGGGCGTGTCCTATAGGTTAAACGTTAAATCATGGGAACGATGTCAAGATTAATTTTCAAAAAGATTCGAAACAATAAATTAATAGATAAAATAAAGAGTTAGCGCGTGTGTGTGTGTGTGTGTGTGTGTTTGTGTGTGTGTGAGAGAGAGAGAGAAATAGATAGATAGATAGATAGAGAGAGAGAGAGAGAGAGAGAGAGAGAGAGAGAGAGAGAGAGAGAGAGCAACAAGAACAAAAAACACAGCCTTATCAACATCCAATACAATCGTGTTTCATTCCCAAACCCGGACAACGACAACGACGGAGAGTAGACATAGAAAATACGGAACCAAATCCTATTGGATGGAGGGAATACAAGTACAACACATTCTGCCGTACTCTGGAAAAACATATTTACAAATTTGGCCAGAAAACTCGTCCTTCAAATATCGATCGATTTCAATGACTCTCGTCTTGGCAAAAGCTCTCAAACCTAGGACATCGGCGAATTCCCGGGTTTCAGAGGTTTTGCCAAGATGAGAGTCATTGAAATCGATCGATATGAAGGACGAGTTTTCTGGCTAAATTTTTTAATACTTTTTTTCTAAAGTACAACAGATATGTCATCAAAATCAATATACTGGGTAATCAAAAAACAAAACAAAACAGATAATTATTCAGCTAGTGTTCACACATACACACATATAATAGAAACAATAAAAATGATAATAATAAAGATAATATCATCTAAGCATGATGAGAATCTTACTGTAAGTTCCTGTTTTGAAACAAAACAAAGTGACCGAAAATGTATCTTCTTTCCCACTCCGGCAACGACCAGTGTTTATATATCAACCACCAACACACGCACACACGCATTATAACGATGTCAGTTTCTATCTCAATCGATCAATCTCATTGATTTATTGATCTATAGGAAAAAGACTGGATGGGGAATGTCATTGTCTCATCGTCTCTCCCCGCCTCTCCTTCTCGCTTCAAACGCGGCAACCCTGGTGTGACTCGTCGGTTAGAACACCCACAGGACAACAATAGTGGAGGGGGGGGGCATTGTTCTAGCCTCCACCCTGACAACCGTTCATGGTGTCAAACAGAAGCTCAACTATGTCGTAGAAACGATTGAAAACGTTCGACTCATTAGATTTAATAAGTGAAGACCTACGACTTTTGTGTTAACTGCCTGACGTCATTTATTTCCGGTCTACCCTCCCATCGTAGGAGATGTCATGTGATCAATATCCACAAAGACAACCAAACTAAATCGTGTCTTTTCAGAAGTGGCTCAAGATAGACATAGAGTTTGAAACGACTTTTTTTTCTTTTTTTTTTTTTTTTTTTTTTTGGGGGGGGGGGGGGGGGGGGGGGGGGAGGGGGGTCGTAGAGAGCTCATACAGTAGAGTCACGATTTCCCCGGTCATGCGGAGTTGTCGTAACAGTAAGGTCGCGGGTTCGAGCCCCCATTGCCATCGCGAAGTTTATATTCTTTGAGTGTCTTCTGGCACTTTCCTACTCAAGTAAACAAGAACGCTATCAAACCACACATTCTATTTACGACAAGTAAACAAGAACGCCATCAAACCACACATTCTATTTACGACAAGTAAACAAGAACGCCATCAAACCACACATTCTACTTACGGCAAGTAAACAAGAACACCATCAAACCACACAGTCTATTTACGACAAGTAAACAAGAACGCCATCAAACCACACATTCTATTTACGACAAGTAAACAAGAACGCCATCAAACCACACATTCTATTTACGACAAGTAAACAAGAACGCCATCAAACCACACATTCTATTTACGACAAGTAAACAAGAACGCCATCAAACCACACATTCTATTTACGACAAGTAAACAAGAACGCCATCAAACCACACATTCTATTTACGACAAGTAAACAAGAACGCCATCAAACCACACATTCAAACAGGAACCAACCTTTTAGTTTCTCCAACCCAACCCAAAGACAAATTATAATATTATGCCCGTACACCGACTAAACTGACATTTATTTATTTATTCTTTGGCCATTTTCTTTTCATAATTTTTTTACGTCATGAATCAATAAATTTATAGCATCAGCTTGCCAAAACATTAAAAACTAGACAAGTCTAGGTAGGAAGTCTCGGGTTGGATCTTGTTTAGCACGTTGGTGGCCACTTAAAGGCATCACTTTATTAATTAATGCTAATTTCTTTTAAAAGAGAAAACTTGGCTTCATCAGAGCACAACGACAACAGTTCATAATATCATGACTGTCAACACGATCGTCTTAACAAAACCGTCCGCCATATTGATGACGTCACTCCCACCAAAACAATGGAGTCAACATGGCGTGAAATTTCCATTGTTGATCCGTTTCGATTTTCACTAATGGAGCAATCAAATCAACAAGGGGAAACAACAATCCGATTATAACAATGGAACCCCCCCCCCCCCCCTTTCTTGTCTGGAATTCTGTAGTTTTTTTTGTTTTTGTTTTTTTTTATGTAACCGAGGCTTCAAAGCAAATATATGTGAGAGTACGTCAAGCGCTTTCCCACGGTCTCATGAGCTTCTAAATACTCAGCATTATTTTCCATCTCATACAGTACAACTCGCCACTTAGGCATCTATTATGTACTGGTACTCTTAAACTTGAGATTTAAAAAAAATATAAACGTGCCCAACGCGCTTTACAATGGGTCCCTACCCAACAGCAACACTTACATATAGGTCGAAATATGGCAATAAATGTTAGGCGATATCATACCTTTTTTTCCCCCGACAAAGACAACGCTGTTTAGATAAGAGAACGCGAGTAAAGAGCCTTTTCCAAGGAGTCAACGATATGCCGCTTATGGCGGGACTCGACCTGTGGACCTTCCGGTCATAACACAAGACCACATAGCCGCAGAAACGTCCGAGTCTCTCCATAATATAGCAATGGAGCCATTCACACACGTGTCGGCTAGCGTAAACAAATTTGAGATGTAGGAGCATTATATCATCTAAACCAACACACACCACTGGGGGCCGTTCCAGAGTCCGACAATGGTTATCACCCATCGACAACTGACCTCGCTTAATATCGCTTGACTTTGTTATAAGACGCGCCAACGTAACGATGAACAACTGAGGTCAAACTGGAAGTAAAAGGATTTCCAACTGTCGAGACTATTCCACGTGAAAAGGATCATCATCATCATCATCATCATCATCATCATCATCATCATCATCATCTATATGATCATCATTATCAACAGCAACGTCATTATCATCATCATTCCTTACAAATATATCAGACAACCAAAATCGCATGAATCAGAAACAGACTGGACCCGACATAAAGGGACATAAAAAAAAAAAAAATCAAAAACCAATTAATCATTTATTGGTAATAAAACACAAAGACAATAGAATAATCGAGATCTTGCAACGGACATTGGAATAGAACAAAAACCTTAACGTGGGATGGATTGTTGTGTTAGGTTGCTATTGGCAACCAGCTTACCCGCGTCAATAATTAATCTAATGAAATGGTAATGGCGGAACGAAAACAAAGGGGGAAGGGAAAGACAACTGGTACCTAGATCAGATCCCTTCGTTATTCCAATCGATACGAAATCTCACACATGTTGCCTGATGTCAGCCGAGGTCATAGGACATAGAATATACGACGCGCATTAGACACCATCGTTCTAATGAACGCTGCATTTTGGTGCTTTTGGTGCAATATACGAGTCTTACGCTCTCTTTTGGTGGCTTTCCGGACGTGTTCTCAACCACAGCACGAACTCGCGAGTGCGCGTTGGGAATAAAGTTCGAATTCCAAACGGCAACACGGTACGAAATCTGTTATATTCTACCCCTCAATTGATTTTGATTTCGTCGTCATATTTGAATAATAGACAACCTCAAAATATTTTAAATGATACTTCTTATTTGAAATTTATCACTTGATAATATGACGTCACAAATTAATTTTGTAAGCTTGATATCATTACGCGTTACTATTTATAGTATAATAGTACATTGCACACGTTAAAAAAAACCCCCAAAAAAACACGATTGGGGGACACACAGGACAATGGAATTCCATCCAAAGAAATGCAAAATTTTACGAATAATAAACAAAATGAAACAACCTGTAAGTGATTACAAAATACGTGACGAAAAGTTGTTGACAACCACAACGACTGAGCACCCAGGGGTACCATTGGATTGGACAGCAAAATGTCTGGTATCGTCGTGTCATTAACTGAAAACTCCGGGCTTCGAAGATAATCGCAGCTGTCTTGGAACCATCATATGGACAACATTTGCCACGAGCGAAACGTTCCCCAGCGTACACTCTCTTCTTGTGCCAGGACTGTAAAAGGACAAGGCCATACCACCCTGGTAAGGCATAGCTTGGCATACAGCTGCAATGCAATGTGTACGGTACACCCAGACGAAGAAAGCCATAAACCAGCTTGGAAAAGTCCCAAGACGGGCTTGTAGATTTGTCCGAAACAACTTTTAACTAAGACAAAGGAATAGAAGTGTAACATGATGGCAACAGCTTCTAATGCTGCTCAAACTACTATGTTATGACGGTCGACCCAATCAGCAAAGTCCGTACCGCACTCGTGCACCGTCGTAAACCCACCCGGAAGTTTCGTCACAACACACCGTTCAACTAGATGCTCTGGGGTTTCGGGCTCGTTACCACAACGGGACATATTGGACAGGTGGAAACCCCCCACTGATGAAGCGATTTTGCCGTTAAGCAGGTTCTCGACCGAAGCCGGTTGGCTGCCATCCAGGGTCTCCTCTCGCTGGTGGAGAAACCTGGCAACTTCTCCCACAGTTTCGAGGAGTGGATGTCCCTGCCCCTCTCGAGGGATTGAATTGGTCCAAACCGACTTCCATCTCGTATATGCAGCTCTGTCCGAAGTCGGGGAAACATGATGACATAGAGTACTGGATAACATTGAAAGAGAGAAAAAACCAAATCATGTATTTCTGATCTTCTTTGAAGGCAAACTCGGACAAACAGCCACCCCAATCAAAGACAACCATTTCTTTCAAAGGAGCGCTGCCATCGGCTACCATGCACCGAATGAATTAACACATTCAGTCCTTTTTTTTTCTCCAAAGTACAACAAGGGTACGTAATTCTCTCCTCGACAACTTGAAACATTCGGATTGTCATCAGACATTTACTTGTCAATTCACAACCATTTTAGTGGCATGAGGGAAACATTGATACAGAGCCACGACCTAACACCTTCCCACACCGTACAAATAGGGAATGAGATTAGCGGAAGAGTAGCGTCCCTTGATTGGACGTCACTCATAGTCTGTGACGTCACCGGCGGAAAAAGTTATTAGAGAGAGAACGTCATGTTGGTTGTGCGCATGCGTCTCTCGTCCTCGCGGGAAGCTGCGACCTTGTGAATTGGATTGGAGAAATAAGCATTAAACTGGCGGTATAAAACAAACAAACAAACAAACAAAAAAACAACAACCCAAAAACAATACGTAATAAAGACTAGTGACGTCATCGTCATTCCGTCTACAAGAAATAGGCGAGGAGCTGGCCTTGAGAGACAATCCGATGGTTGAGTGGGAAAGAGACACGGGTTCGATCGCGTTGTCTTGGGTGACGAAATATTGGATGAAAACAAAAAAAATGGAGGCGTGGAGAGATGGGCATGATGAAAAATGGATGGAAAATGACGTGTCGGACTTCCCCTTTATCAGGACAAAAATTTTTTTGAATGGGCTATAAGAGGACAGATTTACTTTCATTTGCGGTTTTTTTTTCAATTAGGCGTTTTTTTTTTTTGTTTTTTTTTTTTTTTTTTTTTTTGGTTTGTTTGTTGTTTTTTTGTTTTTTTTTGCTCATTCTTTGTATTTGTTTTGTTTTTTGAGATTTTTTTTGTAATTAAAAAAAATATTTTTAAAAAAATCAAAATGCAATGATAAAGGTTTTGTGAACAGCCATGTTTCAAGGAAAAATTAAATAATCCATAAATAATAATAATAATAATAATAATAATAATAATAATAATAATAATAATAAAATAATAATAATAATAATAATAAAAATAAAAGAAGAAGAAGAAGAAGAAGAAGAAGAAGAAAGAAGAAGAAGAGAAGAAGAAGAAAGAAGAAGAAGAAAGAAGAAAGAAGAAGAGAGAAGAAGAGAAGAGAAGAGAGAGAGAAAAGAAGAGGAGAGAGAAGAGAGAGAGAAGAGAGAGGAGAGAGAAGAGAGAGAGAGAGAGAGAGAGAGAGAGAGAGAGAGAGAGGAGAAGAGAGAGAGAGAGAGAGAGAGAGAGAGAGAGAGAGAGAGAGAGAGAGAGAGAGAGAGAGAGAGAGAGAGAAATACATAAATGTGTGAAAACCAAACATGTGGAAACCAAGTTTCTATCACCATTGTCATGCCATGCCATTCCAATCAGTGGGGAGGGGGGGGGGGGGGGGGGGGTTCAGACAAGACATAAAGGGTGATGGGTGTCAATTATTGGTGTGTGTTATTTGTTATTCAATTCGTGCAAGATAAATATGCCGTGTAGTCAAACCACTCAAAGTGTCAAGTGCTGGAACACAACAACAAAAACAAATACTACAACAACAACAACAACAACAACAACCCGTCAAAAACAAAACACGTGGAACCAATTCCAGTACATGTGATCGGTGCTCGAATCCAAACTCAACTGCGAGATCTATAAATATTATATAATATGAATAAATAAATGAATATGACGTAGAACGATAAAAATAAATGGCAAGTTTGAAAAAGAAAGGAAGTTACATTTATAACAGCGTCCCGAATGGACACAACATTCGTGAATACTTTCTATATACTTTTGCTTTCATTCTATTTTTAAAAAATACAAACTATCATTTCATCATTTAACCTTTTAATTTTCTTTAGTCACTATCGCTTAAATCGCAATAATTAAAATTTGACCTTACAAAGGTCAAATGGATGCATGTTGGTTTGAAATCAAGCAACGATGATCTTCAACTTATTACAATCAACACAAGATATGAAGTGAGTAGAAAAGTGCCAGAAGACAATAGAGAATAAAAAAATTTTTCGCGGCGGTGGTGGGGTTTGAACCTGCGACCTTATTGGTACGACAACTTATGTTGGTAACAACAAGATATGAAGTGAGTAGAAAAGTGCCAGAAGACAATAGAGAATAAAAAATTTCTACTCACTTCATATCTTGTTGTTACCAACATAAGTGCCTGCTCCACTCACTTTTCTGAATTAAAAATTCACCCCATACACCGGAGCATACTCAATGTCTCAATCGTTTCTATGTTATATGTTTGTGATGAGAATATTGGCTATTAAGCTTAACTGCTGGTCAAAATTACTTTGCGATGGTGGTGAACGAATCGGCGATCTCAAGAAGTGGGTGAGAGAGGGATCTAGAAATGACTTTGGGTTTGAAACGAATATTTTTGTGTTCGTGGATAGCTCACACGGTAGAGCCACGCTCTCACCTGCCAGGCGGAGTTGTCGTACCAATAAGGTCGCAGGTTCAAACCCCACCACCGCCGCGAAAAAAAAAAAAAAATTTTATTCTCTATTGTCTTCTGGCACTTTTCTACTCACTTCATATCTTGTTGTTACCAACATAAGTGCCTGCTCCACTCACTTTTCTGAATTAAAAATTCACCCCATACACCGGAGCATACTCAATGTCTCAATCGTTTCTATGTTATATGTTTGTGATGAGAATATTGGCTATTAAGCTTAACTGCTGGTCAAAATTACTTTGCGATGGTGGTGAACGAATCGGCGATCTCAAGAAGTGGGTGAGAGAGGGATCTAGAAATGACTTTGGGTTGAAAACGAATATTTTAGTGTTCGTGGATAGCTCACACGGTAGAGCCACGCTCTCACCTGCCAGGCGGAGTTGTCGTACCAATAAGGTCGCAGGTTCAAACCCCACCACCGCCGCGAAAAATTTTTTTATTCTCTATTGTCTTCTGGCACTTTTCTACTCACTTCATATCTTGTTGTTACCAACATAACTACAATCAACACAGAAGCAACAAGAACATGTTGGGGGTATTTTGTTGCCCTGCAATGTGTAATTAAATTTATGTTTTGCACCGTGAAAGCAATCACATTGCATTCGTATTAAAACATTTCTTTTTGTGTTTACAATCTGACAACACGAAGCTACTTCAACCTAGACAACACAGCATTCTGACGTCAGCATCCATTCACATAACAAATTTATCAACACACAACAGACTTAATTCATGACGTAATATTGACGTATTTTTCAACACGGTAGTTAACACCACCACGAGTGACCTTTGACACGGAGGCCAATAGCCATGGAAACTTATTCAAAACCCTTTACTTTATATGACGTGACTTGATTACACCTTTAACAAGAATTCTAAAAATAACAATAAAAACAGCGGTAGGAAGGAGTTGAACCAATGACCTCATAAATGTGACATCGATGCAACAGGACAAAGGCCACCCCAGCTATCCAATGCTGAGATCGAATCCAGTGGTTTTGGCACAGCCTTCGTAAACCCAAGGCCCGACACTTACCCAAAAACATCGTTATAAAAGACGGCGTCGATCGCGGGGTAACACATTTAATAGGATTCAATATAGTCTGATGTCCGTCGCCCAGCAACGAGCAGCTTGGTTCTAAATATAGAAAATCGGTACATTATATTCTCCATGCTGGCTAGAACTTTTTAACGTGTCATGTGATCAAAATGTATAAAATTCAAAACATGATCAGATTTATACTGTTTTAACTTCTCTGGTTTATGCTCGTTGGAGAAGCATTTCATAAGGTCGCCCGCCACTGTTCCGATAGTTTAGAACCAGTTGATAAGTTACTATGCATGCGTTATTACGAGGGAAGTGACGTCACGTCTGTTGAAGGCTATTATGAGTATATAATCAATAGCCCACCCAATGGAACCGTTTGTTTCCGTGAGCACTTCTACTTCTAACAACAACTCACTTTTCACTTTCGTTTGGCGATCGTCCTCTTCTGTTGCGACAACCTTATTTAGTCGGGCTGCGACATCCTTATTTAGTCGGGCTGCGACATCGTTATTTAGTCGGGCTGCCGGGCTGCGACATCATTATTTAGTTGGGCTGCGACATCGTTATTTAGTCGGGCTGTGACATCATTATTTAGTCGGGCTGCGACATCCTTATTTAGTCGGGCTGCGACATCATTATTTAGTCGGGCTGTGACATCGTTATTTAGTCGGGCTGCGACATCCTTATTTAGTCGGGCTGCGACATCGTTATTTAGTCGGGTTGCGACATCCTTATTTAGTCGGGCTGCGACATCATTATTTAGTCGGGCTGCGACATCATTATTTAGTCGGGCTGTGACATCCTTATTTAGTCGGGCTGCGACATCGTTATTTAGTCGGGCCTTTAGTCTACGAAGGCTACACTTCCGTCCCTTAAAGCAGATGCGGAGTGACCGGCGGAATGCTGCATAGTCACGTGGCTGGACAGGAGATTTTAGAACAAGTCACGAGTACAGAATAGAAACGCGAGACATGGGCGCCCTCTTATACAAATCCTGTATTGCAAAATATCCGAATATCCAAGCCAGCTTGAGGTATCGATACTATGTAAGTCTTGGGTTCTACTCCTTACCGCAGTTTTTATACCTCTATTTTTTTATATGTATTATATTTATATATCATTCTCATAACCCAAAGTGCACGTATTTGCAGGTATGATAACAGAATGCAATTGTCGACTCGATTGAAAAGTGTTGTAGGACAACACTTTATGTTGGCTTGAGAGAATGCCCATACCAACAATGAGCCTTTAAAAATTTGGGTTATCAGAACTGTAAATAAGTATACGTTGCCCTAACTCCATCCCAATACAAGTTGCTTCTTGTTTGACTTCAGACATGAGAAAGACGATCACAGTAAAAGCTGTTGCTATATATAGATATATATATGTTTTCCTTACCGCGTCTTTCTGGTGGAAATGCTTCCACTGTCTTTCGTATTCTTCTCGGGCATTTTCTCGCTGCACCTGGTTTATGATAGCCTCTGTGTTCAGGGTACCTCGGGGAGACAGCTTCACTTCCGTCGGGGCGTCCCACGTTTTACGCTGTTTGCCGGGCTGAAGGAACCAGAAGTAGGGAACTGTTTGTACTTCTACACCACCTCTATGACTACTCCTCACCCCAACCCCCCCCCCTCCCCCCCCCCAACCCGTTTTTTTTAGTTCCCCTTAAAAAGTATACGAAACCAACAAATGCTGGACCAGGATTGTTTAAATCTCCACAAGAAAAGAGCTAAAACGCACGACTTTCGGTTTGTTCATTATACTATGTAAACCCAAAACGAGTCGGATTTTTAACATATTTAATTATTCTTTTTAAAGATCACTATTTTAATTATATGGCTTTCATACACGAATCTTTTCAAAACAGAATTAATACCTCCAGTTCGACGTGCACATATAGGCAGGTCTGACTGCCGAAACCACTTATGTGCCGAGTTTAACATTACATTGTTGTAATGGACAATATTTTGAGTCATTCTTTTAGATTTCCATTACAAAAAATGAGTCCATAAAGAATTGGCTTAACAGACCTGTGAATAAGTGCACATCTCTCTAGTTCATTCCTAACCGTTCCACAACACATCCATACTGTGTCGTAAGTCAGCATTCACACATCGCAGTCACACACGTGGAAAACATTCAATGTCAAATCATCAGTAAACTGACATACTTTAGACAGAAACGTATCTAAAAATTTAGCCAGAAAACTCGTCCTTCAAAAATGACTTCATTGAAGTCCCAGGTTTGTGAGTTTTTAAACAAGATGAGCGCCATTTCTTATCGATCGATTTTTGAAGGACGAGTTTTCTGGCTAAAATTTTAGATACGTTTCTGTCTAAAGTATGTCAGTTTGAGAGGTTTTTTTTTTTTGCCAAGATGAGGGTCGTGTTACTCCATCAATATATGAAGGACGAGTTTTCTGGACAAATTTTTAAAATATACGTGTTTTCCAGATTACGGCAGTTACTGATTAAATGGCATGTACCGCCAATTGGGGAAACTTTGCCTCTGGGAATCTGTAGCATTTTGAATAATCTCAACTCTGTTGCAGTCATTGTATCTGTCAAAATACTTGAATTTTTATCAAAGGAAATAACTGCCACAAAACTAAACAATCTCTCGTTGGCCCAAAATTAAAGGGGCAAAGTTTCCCTTTTAGGCAAAGTTTCCCTTTTAGGCAAAGTTTCCCTTTTAGGCAAAGTTTCCCCTTTAGGCAAAGTTTCCCCAGGTGACGGTACTAACATTAACATGAATATGTCATTGGATATCAAACCAAACGTGCGTGCGTGGTGATTTTTTTAAAAAATTTAAAATTAAAAAAAAAAAGAATATTAAAAATGAAACAATCCAGTGTTAGCCATGTTAGTGATTTCGTGATAAAATGATTCAAATGTCTCTATAATAACATGTGACCCCCCGCCTTCAAACGGTATAAAGTCCAGGTGGTTTAGATAATGTTTTTAAAAAATTGTAACCCGTAGTCACGAGTAAGACTGGTGGATGGTCACATTTAACATTCAAGCTAATCAATCGGTTAGTGGTGAGAAACAAGAGCTGTACAATACAGTATGCTGCTACATACAGGGTTAGTGGATGAGTATCAAGATGGAAGGCAGGCTCCCACTAATCCATGGGTGGGATATTTAACTCACTCAACCCTAACACCGACTATATCCGTAGTTTACCCGGGGTTACTTTTACCCCATGCCTATTTATTACATTTTTTCTGAGACAAATTATAGGCGTTGTATCAAAGCTAATGTTTTTAGTTTTTACATGTTAATGGTAGTTGAATAAAACTATCTATGTACATGCTGATTTATAATACATTTTTTTTTCCAATTTTGAAAAGTAGCAAAAATCTGTAGGATTGAGTGAGTTAATTCAGAGACGGTAGCTAACCGTCCCATGTTGTGTTAAGGCAGACACCGACAATAGACGAACGACGAGGGTGGAAAAACGAAGACAATCTGGACAAACAAATCAGGACAGACAGTAATCTTCGTTTTCTTCCTCGTCGTTCGTCGATGGCTGTAGCCTGGGAACGCTAGCGTTAACTTCGTATGGCTGATTTATTCTATAAATTATTCATTCGGTTCCTTTGATTCGAGAAAAAATAATAGGGAATGAGATTAGCGGAAGAGTAGCGTCCCTTGATTGGACGTCACCCATAGTCTGTGACGTCACCGGCGGAAAAGTTATTAGAGAGAGAACGTCATGTTGGTTGTGCGCATGCGTCCTCGCTGAGGACGAGAGACGCATGCGCACAACCAACATGACGTTCTCTCTCTAATCACTTTTCCGCCGGTGACGTCACAGACTATGGGTCACGTCCAATCAAGGGACGCTGCTCTTTCGCTAATCTCATTCCCTGTATTTAATTTTCTGGAAAGGGGGGGGGGGGGTTGAATTGAAGGAAGTGGGGGGGAGGGGGGGGGGGGGCGGGCTGGTGAATATGCATGACCATCCTATACAGAATTGCCATTCTTCTTTATATAAATTATAGATTGAAAACATTCTAACATCATTTTGGTGTCAAACTGTCTGTTCAAGTATCAGTTTATTGCATGAATCAAGGGAGAAGGGGAAGTGTTAGGAAAACAATATTATAATCGTTGGGCCATTTATTACTATTATTACTATTATTACTATTATTACTACTACTATTATCATTATTATTATTATTATTATTATTATTATTATTATTATTATTATTATTATTATTATTATTATTATTATTATTATTATTATTTATCATCATCATCATCATCATCATCATCATCATCATCATTATTATTATTATTATTATTATTATTATTATTATTATTATTATTATTATTATTATTATTATTATTATTATTATTATTATTATTATTATTATCAAGCGACTAAGACATCTAGTTTCATGCAGAGATAAGAATGACTCATCCCAAAATGAAATTGTATCCCAAAATCACTCTGAACAGCTAAGCCTATTGGATCCATTCCTATTGAAAGCATTATTAGACTATCTCGGCGACTCTACATCCTATGGTAACGTGACGAATTCAAAACCAAAAGGGCGTGAGGTCAAATCCCAGAGCTGCCAACTCACAAATTCAGATTTATTTATTTTAAAGGGGGGGGGGGGGGGGGGGGGTTAGTTTGCTTGTTTGTTGTTTTGTTTTTTGTTTGTTTTTGTTGTCTTTTTAAAATAAAAAAAACAATAATAAATGATGATGATATGATAATAATAATAATAATAATAATAATAATAATAATAATAATAATAATAATAATAATAATAATAATAATAATAATAATAATAATAATGATGATGATGATGATGATGATGATGATGATGATGATGTATGATGATGATAATTAATAATTATAAATAATAATAATTAATAATATAATAATAATAAATAATAATAATAATAATAATAATAATAATAATAATCATGATTTTTTTAAAAAGCCGGGCCATAAAGAAAACAACAACAACAACAAAAAACCAACACAACCAAACCAAACCGCATTAATCCATTCTGGTTAAATCAAAACCCAACGGCATTAAAATCGACACGTCTGTGACAACGAAGACCAAAAGACAAAAATGCCGTATCTACAAGTCACGACATTACAATCCAGACTGTCTACAAGTCACAAGACTATCTGGCAAGTCACAGACTGTTACAAGTCACAACATCGTACAAGTCACAGACATAAAGTCACAACATCTCAATCACTATCTACAAGTCACAGACTATCTACAAGTCACAGACTATCTACTACAAATCACAGACTATCTACAAGTCACAGACTATCTACAAGTCACAGACGATCTACAAGTCACAGACTATCTACAAGTCACAGACTATCTACAAGTCACTATCTACAAGTCACAGACTATCTACAAGTCACAGACTATCTACAAATCACAGACTATCTACAAGTCACAGACTATCTACAAGTCACAGACTATCTACAAGTCAAAGACTATCTACAAGTCACAGACTATCTACAAGTCACAGACTATCTACAAGTCACAGACTATCTACAAGTCACAGACTATCTACAAGTCACTGTGACTTTCTACAAGTCACAGACTATCTACAAGTCACAGACTATCTACAAGTCACAGACTATCTACAAGTCACAGACTATCTAAAAGTCACAAGTCACAGACTATCTACAAGTCACAGACTATCTACAAGTCACAAGTCACAGACTATCTACAAGTCACAGACTATCTACAAGTCACAGACTATCTAAAAGTCACAGACTATCCCGGTCAGACATAAATAGGTTGCCCTTAGCATGATCCCAAGAAATGGTCCAAAAGGTCCTGGTTAAAGGTTCTAAGGAATAAACTTCCTTTTCAACGAGATTTATTGAATCAAAGAAGCGAATGTCGTTCTGTAGGTGGACCCCAAAATTCTCATTTTTACGACTTTTTCGCAGTGCTAAGCAGGTATGTGTGAGTATTCTATCTAAACCAGCATAAAGGGAAAGTAAAGGGGGGGGGGGGGGTGAAAAGATTTTACATATCCTGTCACGTATCATAAAAACTAAAAGCCTTTTTAAAATGGTAAAAGCATCTCGGGGAAAAAATCTCGTGAGTTTGAGTTAGAGCTGGCAGCTCGGTAAAATCCCTGCCCATGCAAGAACTGCCTGCCGCACTCTGGAAAAAAAAAGCCATATTTAAAAATTTGGCCAGAAAACTCGTCCTTCAAATATCGATCGATTTAAATGACCCTCATCTTGGCAAAAACTCTCAAACCTGGGACTTCGCCGAAGTCCCAGGTTTGAGAGTTTTTGCCAAGATGAGGGTCATTTAAATCGATCGATATTTGAAGGACGAGTTTTCTGGCCAAATTTTTAAATATGGGTTTGTTTGTTTTTTCCAGAATACGTCAGTGTAGAAGTAATACCTCTAACATGAGCTTTCGTCGCAAATCTAACCAATCTTTCTTGTAATCTTCCTTCTCCCGATCTCGTTCTAGCTCGTAGTAGATGGTCCTGGGGACAAGCTCGATGGACAGACGCAGGCCGCCGCCGGCATTGTCGTCACTCTAGCCACGACACAAAGACACACACATACACAAACACACACACATATATATATATATATATATATATATATATATATATATATATATATATATATATATATATATATATATATATACATACACAAAGACACACACAACACACAAAATATACACACAAAAAATTGGTGATTTTTGGGTCATATAATTTGTAACGAGGCATAGCCCTCAAATGGGGATCAAGTCCTCGTGAATCAGAATTGAAAAAAAAAAAAACAAAAAACAAAACCCAAAACACTCAACAAAGCTGCTAGAGGTGTGGACTTTAAAAAGTGACGAATAAATAAAAATAAATAAATACATAAATAAAGAACAAAATACCAGAAACGGAATGTTTCGAGATCAAAATCCTTCTTCAGCCAACACCCCCCCCCCCCCAAAAAAAAAAAACAAAAAAAAAAAAAACAAGAAAAACATGACTACAACACTTAAAATACAGCCAGCCTGCAAAGATTAAGACCTGCTAACTTGAAATTTTAAAAATTCGTAGTTTTCAGAAGATAAAACTTGTGCTCGCAATATAGAACGTTGCAGGCAGATCAACAATGTGCCCTTCCAGTGATAAAATAGAACACCTCACAATCCTTAACATTAAGCCCTCTGGCATCAACTTTAATTTTCGATCAGTTTTTGATGACTCAGAAATGGTCGTGAAGTTCTGAAATGGGAGCCAAAATGTTGTAATTCTTCGAATTATTCGTGGCACCAGGCAGGTCTGAAAGATATTTCTCTTGAAAGCTGTCTGGGGTCTGGATTTTAGGTGATTTTATCAGTTCTGATGGTGACAAACAGTGACAAAGTAGGACAATGTTGAACGATTGCCTTTAAGCCCCATTTTTACTGCACTAAACCCCACTTTTAGAGCAACTGAGATGATAGACTATCATTGATACTCTAGCTAACTTCTGGAGAGTGGGAAACTGCACCTGTGTGTTCGATCCACCACACATCAACTCTCTCATTGCTAGCACATTGTTTCGAGAAAATGTAATTTTTAAAAGGAGGAGGAAATTCCTCCTCTGGACTCTAAAATCGCGGATTTCCGCGGATCCGAGGAAAGCCATCAGCACTGTTTTATTCATGTTTTTATTGGGTTTTTTTTTGTTGTTGTTGTTGTTGTTGTTGTTATCGACTGAAGAAGAGTCTTTGATCCCGAGACGTTCCTTGTTTGATATAATTTGGTCCTTTCGTTTTTCGACGCTGCTCTTTTGGATTTGGTTCATTCCCTCAAACAATGCACAGTGTCATTGTCAGGATAACAGGATCAGAATGGCTTTTTCCCCCGATTACGCCAGTATACTATATGACGATAGAGTACTCGCCGGATTCTGTATTATTCTCACATTCCATTTTTAGCAATTTATGTCACCATGGCTAAGGAACGGTTTGGGCCTTTACTAAAAAAAAAAAAAAAAAATTTAATCACCAATATTGGGCGGTTTTAATCATTCTGTATCGTCATTATAGGGAATGAGATTAGCGGAAGAGTAGCGTCCCTTGATTGGACGTCACCCATAGTCTGTGACGTCACTGGCGGAAAAGTTATTAGAGAGAGAACGCCATGTTAGTTGCGCGCATGCGTTTCTCGTCCTCGCGGAAGACGTATTTTCCTAATAATTAGACCCAAAGCGTCCCTTATTACTGTTTTGAGGCGGGAACCTATTTTGATTGCAGTTTTTTACCCCCTACATTCGATTAGTTTTGTTTTTTTTTTCATAGTCTACAATTTTGTAATAATATAGCACGTCATTGGAAACTAAACATATTGGTTTGTTTCGTGTCCCAAAACGATTTTGTTTTGGTTTATTTATATTTGGGAAGGATGGGGGGGGGGGTTGCTTTTATTTATTTATTCTCCAAATTTTTTTGTAATTTTACTTTCATTTTAGTGAGCATTTTTAATTTATTTTGTTAGTGAGTGCAAATTGGTGCGTTGGTAAATGTAGACACACGTGCTAGAGTGGGTGAAAAACAAAAGCAAACCGTAATGTGTTACAGTGAACAAAAATATTATAGTGACCATAGAGTGCAAACACAGATAAATACTACACGCTTCCATACATTTGCAGAGCTGCCAACTTTAAATTTAAAAAATTCGTAACTTTCCAAGGAGGAAGAAGAAAAATTCACTTTAAATGGGGTTTGGAAATGAACAATTTGCTGTCTGTCAGCTTGGTCCAAAGATGCTCCAATATCCTGGATACATGTTCTAAGACTCGAGATGTTCCTTTTAAAAAGATTCATGGAGTCAAAGAGGCGTATGCAGCTCTGTAGCAGCTGGAACCAAAAAGAAATTATCTCTACGACTTTTTCGTGGTACTAGGCAGGTCTGCATTAATATGTACGTAGTTAACACCACGTAAAATGTATTTTCCAACGTGTACATCTTGGCAGGTCTGATTACCGAACGCGAGTATGACTGGGCTTGATTTTACACGATTGTAATGGACAACCTATTGTGTTGATTTTGAGAATCTTTCCAATCACAACGATGAGACCATAACAATTTGACTTATCAGACCTGTGAATACGTACACGTCGGCATGGCCAATTTCAGCAGGGTGATAGAAATACAAATAAATAGGCATAGAAGAGGGAGGTGGAAACAATAGCGAATACAGACCAAAGGCGGTTTAATTGGAGGAAAGTGGAAGGAAATAGAAGGGAATGCGATTTTACATGGATTGGAATAAATAACCTTTAACACAAAATATATTGCAATGCAAAATAAGTAAATAAATAAATAAATAATAATAATAATAATAATAATAATAATAATAATAATAATAATAATAATAATAATAATAATAATAATAATAATAATAATAATAATAATAATAATAATAATAATAATAATAATGAAAAAAAATAAATAAATAAATAAATAAATAAATTAAACAAATAATTAATAGATGTTGCAGAGTCACAGGAAAAAGAAATGGGAAAGACCGCAGACACCAAAAAGACCACTGGAGAAAAAAAAAAACAAAAAAAAACAAAGCAGCATTAAATATGAAATTATGAATCCAATAATAAATAAATAAATAAATAAATAAATAAATAAATAAATAAATAAATAAATAAATAAATAAAGAGAAAAGAGAAAAAAAATGGAAAGTGAAATAGAGCGTGCGTACCCCGTGATGCAGCTGCCATTGACGCTGGTAGTCCGTGCTATTCATCTTGCCCTGGGCGTTGAAATAAAAATTCGAAACTTTTGTTGAGACAATTTCAAATCCAAACTACGTAGCAGCTACTAGCAGGAATTCTATGTCTGTGACGACCACGACTACACGCAGCCATTACACCAATCCAATATCAAATCTCAGTCTCACCTCCCAGCCCCCCCCCCCCCCCCCCCCCCCACCCCCCAATCTTCTCCACTCTTTTCCCAAACCACATTCTTCATAATGGGATAAAAAATAAATAAATAAATAAATAAATAAATAAATAAATAAATAAATAACTCGGGCTTTTATATAGGGCAATATCCACTTAACGTGCTCAAATCGCTTTACAAAATATTAAAATAATAAATATAAAATAAATTATAAAATAAGTTTAAAAAATAATAAATAATTAAATAAATTAACATTTTTTTCTTAAACATTAAAAAAAAAACCAGATGGTTGTGTTTGATATCAAAATCCACTGCAAAGTTTGTGTGTGTCATATTTGATGTTTTGGTCATGGAAAACACGATCAATAAGGTCAAGGTCACCGTAGAGTTAGAAAAACAAGATATTTTTAAAAAATGGAATACTTACTAAAATGACCACGATCAAAGTCGATCTCATTGGACACGAACATTACAATTATTACAGTAAATAAATACTCTGATTTCATCAAACCCAATGTCTTAGGATGGGAAAATTAGAATGGTTACAGTAAATAACAACGTTGCATTGATAAAAGTCTAAAGTAAAGGTTGACGTTAATAATTATTACAGTAAATAAAACATTGCTCTGAATAAAACACATGAGATTAATGTAATAGGACGATATAAATAGAATTATTACAGTAAATAAAACATTGCTCTGAATAAAACACATGAGATTAATGTAATAGGACGATATAAATAGAATTATTACAGTAAATAAAACATTGCTCTGATCAAAACACATGAGATTAATGTAATAGGACGATATAAATAGAATTATTACAGTAAATAAAACATTGCTCTGATCATAACACATGAGATTAATGTAATAGGACGATATAAATAGAATTATTACAGTAAATAAAACATTGCTCTGAATAAAACACATTAGATTAATGTAATAGGACGATATAAATAGAATTATTACAGTAAATAAAACATTGCTCTGAATAAAACACATGAGATTAATGTAATAGGACGATATAAATAGAATTATTACAGTAAATAAAACATTGCTCTGAATAAAACACATGAGATTAATGTAATAGGACGATATAAATAGAATTATTACAGTAAATAAAACATTGCTCTGAATAAAACACATTAGATTAATGTAATAGGACGATATAAATAGAATTATTACAGTAAATAAAACATTGCACTGATCAAAATCAAAATCATAGAACGAGGGAAAAAAAATAATTACAGTAAACAAGTCAATTGCTCAGACCAAAATAAACTTGTATATTATATTTCTCGACATTCCCAAATCACAATAAATGACGAAATATATATAAAATATGACGTAAGATATATAATATGTGACCTATGACCTACAGCTGGTGTTATGTCTGAAGGAAAAAGATATTTGAAATGTCAGAAATAGGAAAAATCAATTATCGGCACATCAGAAAACGATATTTCATTTCACTTAAAAAAGAAGACGAAAAGAAATACAAACAAACAAAAACAAACAAAAAAAGACCCCCCCCCCCCCCCCCCAGCCACCCAAATAGTCTTAAAATTCAATTTTCCGTCCATGGTTTCACCCAGACATAACATCAGTGTGAGGCATCGTGTCACATATTCAATACATTCATTGGTCGCTTATGTCAACAACACATAGCACCGTAAACATTAACATTATGTTTATATGACAGTTTGAACACGTTTTTACTACAACACATTCAGGCAGTCATTGCCACCGTGAATGGATCCAAAGTTTTGGTTCTATACAAACACCGATGATAATAATGATTATATTATTGTACAAACAACACGTTTACTAGGACACATTCAGACACTTATTGGCATCGTAAATGGATCCAAAGTTTTGGTTCTATACAAACACCCATGATAAAAAAAAAACCAATACAATAGAAGCTTTACACTAATTCACTAAGACATATTATATGATATGGGCGTTTCGAGTTTTCCCTTTGTCAACAATCGAGTCCGTGAGAGCCCGAGGGCCAAAGAATTCGGCGGAGTTTATCCCGGTTTCTATAACTTGAACTCACTCAATCCTATACATTTTTGATACTTTTCAAAACTGGAAAAAAATGTATTAAAAATGAGCACGAGCATGTGCATGGATGGTTTGATTCAACTTAGCTTTATCATTAACATGTAAACATTAAACACATTAACTTGGATAAGACGCCTATAATTTGTATCAGAAAAAAATGTAATTAAAAAATGGGGTAAAAGTAACCCCGGGTATACTACGGATATAGTCGGTGTTAGGGTTGAGTGAGTTAAATGGACAGAAACAACTGCTTGCTACCCTTTGGATAGGACGATATGCCATTGCATTGTCAACAACCCATGATGAATAAAAACACTACAGAAAAAATGTAGAATAAAAACAATTCCCTTTTGATCTCAATACACCTCTCACCTCAGAATCCTCTTCAGCGTCTTCTTCATCATAATGGGTTTTTATTTTTTGACTAAGGGGAAACTCGAAACACGAAAAAATCAGTAGAAAAATCCAATAACAATAAATGAATGTTTACATTTAGTTACAAATTCGTAGTCATAATTATAAACGTTATACACATCGAATTCCACTATGATTAAGTGTTACAATAAGTGGTTATGGTATGACGACGTACAGATTTATCACCAAGGAGTCCATTAATTGAAACAGAAATAAAGGTATGTGTGCCCCACCACCACACACTGGTAATGCAACGGAATGAACAGGACGCCAACAAGGCGTGAAATTAAAACTCTAGAAATGGACCGGAAATGGACAATTATGAGTGAAAGTGAAATAAACAAAAATGAAGACAACAGTTTCCTAATAAATAAACCATAAGAACAAAGCACCAAACACAGGATGTTTCGGGCTCAATCAATCAATACCCTTCTTCAGCCAACATCACAGAGTGATTAAAAAATAATACAACTCGTAAAAACCTATATAGACGGCTGCCGAAACGTTCCGTGTTTAGTATTTTGTTTTTTTTTGTTTTTTGTTTGTTTTTTTTTTGAAGATGTTATATTCATTTTTTTGTTCATCACATTTCCCAGTCCTCAGTTTCTGGCAGATTGGTGTCGAAATGACAAGCGACTAAATTTGCAGAGATGCCAACATCAAGAATAAGAACTGTGTAATTTGAGAGGAAAATAAATGTGTAACCTAGCACAGTACATTGTCTTGTTTGTTTTTGGTGTATTGTTTGGTTTGTTTTTGGTGTATTGTCTTGTTAGTTTTTGGTGTATTGTTTGGTTTGTTTTTGGTGTATTGTCTTGTTAGTTTTTGGTGTATTGTTTGGTTTGTTTTTGGTGTATTGTTTGGTTTGTTTTTGGTGTATTGTTTGGTTTGTTTTTGGTGTATTGTTTGGTTTGTTTTTAGTGTATTGTTTGGTTTGTTTTTGGTGTATTGTTTGGTTTGTTTTTGGTGTATTGTTTGGTTTGTTTTTGGTGTATTGTTTGGTTTGTTTTTGGTGTATTGTTTGGTTTGTTTTTGGTGTATTGTTTGGTTTGTTTTTGGTATATTGTTTGGTTTGTTTTTGGTGTATTGTTTGGTTTGTTTTTGGTGTATTGTTTGGTTTGTTTTTGGTGTATTGTTTGGTTTGTTTTTGGTATATTGTTTGGTTTGTTTTTGGAGTATTGTTTGGTTTGTTTTTAGTGTATTGTTTGGTTTGATTTTGGTGTATTGTCTTGTTTGTTTTTGGTGTATTGTCTTGTTTATTTTTGGTGTATTGTCTTGTTTGTTTTTGGTGTATTGTCTGTTTGTTTTTGGTGTATTGTCTTGTTTGTTTTTGGTGTATTGTTTTGTTTGTTTGTGGTGTATTGTTTGGTTTGTTTTTGGTGTATTGTTTGGTTTGTTTTTGGTGTATTGTTTGGTTTGTTTTTGGTGTATTGTCTTGTTTGTTTTTGGTGTATTGTCTTGTTTGTTTTTGGTGTATTGTCTTGTTTCTTTTTGGTGTATTGTCTTGTTTGTTTTTGGTGCATTGTTTGGTTTGTTTTTGGTGTATTGTCTTGTTTGTTTTTGGTGTATTGTCTTGTTTGTTTTTGGTGCATTGTCTTGTTTGTTTTTGGTGCATTGTCTTGTTTGTTTTTGGTGCATTGTCTTGTTTGTTTTTGGTGCATTGTCTTGTTTGTTTTTAGTGTATTGTTTTGTTTGTTTTAGTGTATTGTTTTGTTTGTTTTTAGTGTATTGTTTGGTTTGTTTTTAGTGTATTGTTTGGTTTGTTTTTGGTGTATTGTTTGGTTTGTTTTTTGGTGTATTGTCTTGTTTGTTTTTGGTGCATTGTTTTGTTTGTTTTTGGTGTATTGTTTCGTTTGTTTTTGTTTTGTTTGTTTTTGGTGCATTGTTTTGTTTGTTTCTTGTTTTGTGTTTTATTTAGGTCTTTTTTAAAAAAAAACATTTGTCGCCAGGAAGGCATTAACTGTAACTCAAAATGTCAAAGGTCAAATATTACTTCTATTTAAGGAAAAATGTTTCACCTTCACGTGACAGTGCTCTGAAATGATTGATCACACACACACACACACACACACACACACACACACACATACAAAAACACACACACACACACAGAGAGAGAAAGGAAGAGAGAGAAAGAGAGAGAGAGAGAGAGAGAGAGAGAGAGAGAGAGAGAGAGAGAGAGAGAGGGAAGAGAGAGAGAAGAGGAAGATAAAGAGAGAGAGAGGGAAAAGGAAGAGAGAGAGAAGAGAGATAGAGATAGAGAGAGAGAGAGAGAGAGAGAGGAGAGAGAGAGAGAGAGAGAGAGAGAGAGAGAAGGAAAGAGAGAGAAAGAGCGATATATATATATATTATATATATATATATAGAGAGAGAGAGAGAGAGAGAGAGAGAGGAGAGAGAGAGAGAGAGAGAGAGAGAGAGGAGAGAGAGAGAGAGAGAGAGAGGGTAAACCTACAAGCACCAAATTATCGGGTGACTATTGAGACTTTTTCACGTAATTCCCACGGCCCAAATTCCCACGGACGGACCACTCTACCTCTAAACGAGACGATAATTTCATTCTACGAGGAAACGAGTGAAGACTTGATGATGGGCGGGGTAAACGGAACCCTTGATAAGAAAGTTTGTTGTGATTTCACCTGACATTGCGGTGGGGCTGGTGGATGGGGAAGGGGAAGGGGGAGGGGAGATTTATCACATTCAACCAGATCATCCCTCTGGGAGGCATCGCTATTTCCTATTACTAACCAGTGACAGAATCAAATAAATTCACATTTTTAATATCTTTTTTGTTTTTTATTGTTTTGTTTTTTTTACAGATATTTATTTTCAGTTTGTTTGCTTATATTTATTTTGTGTGTGTGTGCGAATTTTTTCTTTGTTCTTGCATTACTTCGCGAGTTCAAAAATCACCTTAAAATAATTAAATTTTATACCACTTGGTAACTGAAACAACCCATGCACACAAAGGCCTCTAAATCAAAATCAACTGGCACTCTGATTTAAATTTTATCCAGAAAACCAGAAAAATCATTTAACAAATAATATCAATATCAGTGAATTAAAAAGACCTTAATCTTGTCAAAAACTCTTTTAAAAAACCTGGGACTTTTTAAAAAATTGAGCTTTATATATAGCGCAATATCCACTAAATGTGCTCAAAGCGCTTTACAAGGGGTCCTTGGTCAAAAGCAACATTTAATATGTAGGACAGGACATGACGCCTGTTAGGCGATATTACAATTTTTCGTACAAAGACAACGCTGTTAACAGCCAGGTACTCATTTTACACCTGAGTACGGTGAGAGAATATGAGTAAAGAGCCTTTTCAAAGGACTCAACTATGCGCAGAGCGTGAGGCTCGAAGCCAGGACCTTCCGATCCAAAAGCGAGTGTCATACCACTAGAACACATAGCCGCATTTAAAAGTTGACATTCAATCCAAATGGAACCAAAAACACAACATGGTCAACGATTCAACGCCAGAACTCAATTCACCTCAAATCAAATATTATTCCAAAATTTATCGAGTTTTTCCCAAGACAGCAGGACAAGCAAAGTGATGAGGGCCATTTTGATCGATCGATCGATACTCAAAGGACGAGTTTTCTGGCCAAAATTTCGAATACAATTTTTTTTTCCAAGGTACGTCAGACTAGACCAGAGAGCATGGGTGCCAGCAGGAAGAAGTGCTGAAACCTGAAACTAAAATCTCCACACTTTGCCAAACCTGAAAATGTTCCTACTGAAAATGCAGCCTAAACTTTACTCTTATTTCATCACCGTTTTCATACCATTATTAAATGATTACACAGCAAACTGAAAACACTGAAACCGGAGGTATTTGACTTCGAGATATCGCGAAACCGGAATTCTGGCATGAACCGGAAAACTGGCACCCATGCCAGAAAGCCATACAGGAAACTGGAGTCACATTGTTGTCACCGTTAAAAACTCAGAAAAAGATTGAAGGAGGCACTTGTATCGATAATGGTGAGAAATACAGGATATGGAAAAGTACCAGACGAAAACAGAGAATACGCGGCACCCTCCATCTGGCCGAGAGAGAGAGAGAGAGAGAGAGAGAGAGAGACAGACAGAGAGAGACAAAGAGAGACAGATAGAGAGAGAGACAGAGAGAGATAGAGACAGAGAGAGAGATAGAGAGAGAGACAGAGAGAGAGACAGACAGACAGAGAGAGACAGAGAGAGATAGAGACAGATAGAGGGATAGAGAGAGACAGAGAGAGAGTGTGTGATCAGCGAGCAGTCGCACTAGCCACTGGGCCATCCAGCCACACTATATGGCAATATGGCTTTCAAACTTAGTAGCACACGATAGATCAGCATGGCAGATCCAGGAAAAGGGAGGTAACCTATATATTATATAACCCGCTATATCTTTAACCCTTGTTATCATCTGGCACGTTTCCATTCTCTATATTTATAATCATAATGGATAAAAACTGTAACATTTGATATTAAGATTAGAGAATAGTAGAACCGGAACTGTAACAGGATTTTAAAAAAAAACAACAAAAAAACAAAAGGAACTAAACACGAAACATGCTCAAACCAACCCATGCATGATGAATGTGATACCTGAGAGTGAGTCCGTGACATTAAATATTCCTGCAGCTCTCGCCTCCTTTCTCTTTTTAATTTCTTCTGGTGGTCCTCGTATCGACCAAATCCCAAGCTATCGAACTGAAACACGTTGGGAGAACCAAAATGATTTATCTATCATGTTTGTTCTGTTTGTCAAGTTGGCGAGTAGGGTAAAGACCTGAACGAGTGTGTATGAAACAGAGCCAGACGAAACACGAAAGAAAAATACAAGAAGACAAAAAAAACATCCCAAAAAAATCAGTTTTCCTGAACTGGGGATGGAACCACAAACCTTCTGATTACCACCGTCAGCAATTGCATCAAATCCTATGAAATAAAAAAAAGTTATTCAAAGATTCTTGTGATTAACCTTCCTGTCCCAAATTCAGAGTTGCCCATTCAGGAGGCAAACATTTCCTGACCTTTTATCCAAGCACATCGACAAACAAACCCTTTCTGAGTGTTGACCTTCAGTAAAAAGACATTCTGTACTTCCTTTTTTCCCCGTTTAATCATGTGATTGGAATACACAATGAGGGTTTATAAAATACTGAATTCCATAAAAAGACGGAAAACTGGCAATCCTACAAATTGCAGACTCGTCATCTTTGTCTTACATTAGAAAGAAAAAAAAAATTAATTTAAAAATTAGTTTTGTTGAATTATTTCTCCAAAATGTAGTGACAATGATTTGAGCCTAAATATCAGACATTACCACAACCACTTAGAGGCTTTAAAATAAGTCGATTTCATTTCCTACACCAGAGACAACGTTACAGAATTTCGAAAAGGAGGTAAAAGAGCCGAAAAGTAGAAAATCATGCACAACGAGTAGAATTTTTTTAATGAATCGGCCCACACTGATGTTGTCAATTTCGTAACCCCATAATTTTAACTAATACTGAATTACTGGTTATTTTAGTTACTCTAAAATATTCATCACTTGAGACATAAAATAAATTTTTTTACCTCTAATGGCGGGTCAACAAATTTAAGGGATGGAGGATGAGGAAGCGGAGGATTTTGCGAGCTTTCCCAAGGATAGCGGAAAAATGGGGTCACTCTCTGCTACACTTATGTCTTCTCAACTACGGCTGATTTGAAAAGGTCAAGGACGTAGCCCTTTAGCAGCGAGAGTAAATTTATTTCACATCAAAATTGTCTGCTATTACTTTTTTGGGGTTAAAATGAAAGATTTAATCGTTTTCACCAAGAGT
>NC_088360.1:22103352-22113352 GCF_034508935.2 Berghia stephanieae | reverse complement strand
AACAATCACCAATGAAACAAAGGTCAATGAAACAATCGCCAATGAATACTGAAAAACAATAACAAAATAGAAAAAAAAGCTGTTTTCTGGCCAGGTACCTATCTAACACCCCAGTAGTGGAGGTGAGAGAATGTAAGTAAAAATCGTGTACCAAGGACTCAAGTTTAACATCGCCCAGGCATAGTGAGACTCAAACCAAGAAGCTGCCAGTCCAAAGGCCAGCGCCATGACACTCGACCAGGCCTCCCTCCAAGGGCAAAACATTTGTAGAATTACGAAATAAGGCCTCCAATTTCACAATTTCATGAATATCCCTTAAGTCATTGAAACTCATTGAGAATGAGAGTTGATGCCAGACTACACCATTTTAAGGATTTTGAAGTGTTATTTGATCCTTATGAGGTTAAATTATTGATTGTTAAAGTCTGACAGCTATAGCGACTACAATATCTATCTATCATAAATTAAGTATTTTTAGTTTGTTTTCATTGAGATTTAATTGAGGTTTTATATAGCGCAATATCCACTAAATGTGCTCAAAGCACTTTACAAGGGTCCCAGACCAATAGCAACACTTAACCCTGTAGTACGAGTCAGGATGCCTGTTTAGGTGATATTACAATTTTTTCCAACAAAGACAACGCTGTTCAAGGCCAGGTACTCATTTTACACCTGAGTATGATGAGAGAACGTAAGTAAAGAGCCTTTTCCGAGGAATCAACTATGCGCCAAATAAGGCTCAAACTCAGAACTTTCCGATTTGAAAGCGAGTGTCATATCATAAGAGCACATAGCTCAAGTAGGCGGTTCTGCGCTGGACCACAAGATCACACAATTGTCATTTCATTTCTCTCACCAGGCTTCGTTTCTGCTCCAAGAAGTTGTTGTATTCTGTATGTCGTTCACGATCAAGAATTTTCCGTTCATCTTCGTATTGACCAATGTTCAGGCCCGGTCTGACTGGGGCAGCTGTGCTGCTAACATCTCTACCTTTCTGTCCCGTTTTCTGTGACGTGAAAACAGAATTGATGATGACTGTATGACAAACAGGAAAATTTAACAATGAAATAACGATGACTGTATGACAAACAGGGAGATTCAACAAGGAAATAATAATGACTGTATGACAAACAGGGAGATTCAATACAAACAGGATGACTCACTTAAATGTTTCATGATTGAAATAATGAGGAATGCATGACATACAGGGTGACTCACTAAGACGTATAGGAAATAATCAGGAATGCATGACATACAGGGTGACTCACTAAGATGTGGAGGAAATCATGAGGAATGCATGACATACAGGGTGACTCACTACAATGTATAGGAAATAATCAGGAATGCATGACATACAGGGTGACTCACTAAGATGTATAGGAAATAATCAGGAATGCATGACATACAGGGTGACTCACTAAGATGTATAGGAAATAATCAGGAATGCATGACATACAGGGTGACTCACTAAGATGTATAGGAAATAATCAGGAATGCATGACAAACAGGGTGACTCACTAAGATATAGGAAATAATGAGGAATGCATGACATACAGGGTGACTCACTAAAATGTATAGGAAAATATAATGAGGAATGCATGACATACAGGGTGACTCACTAAGATGTATAGGAAATAATAAGGAATGCATGACAAACAGGGTGACTCACTAAGATGTATAGGAAATAATCAGGAATGCATGACATACAGGGTGACTCACTAAGATGTATAGGAAATAATGAGGAATGCATGACATACAGGGTGACTCACTAAGATGGATAGGAAATAATCAGGAATGCATGACATACAGGGTGACTCACTAAGATGTATAGGAAATAATCAGGAATGCATGACATACAGGGTGACTCACTAAGATGTATAGGAAATAATGAGGAATGCATGACAAACAGGGTGACTCAATGAGATCTTAAGGCCCTTAAAGGATATGATGCTTGAATAATGATGATGATGAATGCTTCACAAAGGTGCTATTACATTTTTTTTCCGAAAAAGATAACGTTGTTAACGCCACGTACTCATTTTACACCTGTGTATAGTGAAAGAATATCAGTTAAGACCCTTTTTCAAGGACTCATCTTTGCACCATACAGAGCTGGATTAGAACCAGAACATAATATGGGTCCAAATTCAACTGTCATACCACTAGAACACAGGGCTGAACACCCACACACACAGACACACACGTACACACACACACATACACACACACAACAATTGGATTTCAGTCACGGTGTGAGGTCGAGAGTGATCTGTTTATAGACAGGACGTCATCATACACACCTTGTGACGTTGAGAGTGATCTGTCTATAGACATGACGTCATCATACACACCTTTTCAAGCAATTCATTGTATTCTCTCCTCCTCTCTATAGCCAGCGCCCTCTGTCGTTCTTCTTGTGTCCGATTAGTGAGGGGAAGTCCCCTGTCCACAGGGGTAGTAACTCTTGATTCTCTCGTCTGTGCAGGGAGAAGAGAGAAAATTGATGGGAAACCTGATGATGATGATGATGATGATGATGATGATGATGATGGTGATGATGATGATGATGATGATGATGATGATGATGATGATGATGATGATGATGATGATGATGATGATGATGATGATGATGATGATGATGATGATGATGATGATGATGATGATGATGATGATGATGATTATGATGATAATGATGATGACGACAACAACGAAACAGCTATTTGATAAACATACAAGTAAACGGTATTTAAAAACCATACATCTCAGAAAGTCGTCAGCTCATCGCCTGATACATATCCAAAGAACAATAAAAATTCACAATGAATTAATGAAAGAAGACCACGGGGGGGGGGGGGGGGGGGGGGGGGGGGGGGGGGGGGGGGGGGGGGGGGGGGAATAATTGTGAGTTGTAATAAATAGCTCAGCCTATGGAACTTTTAAAAAAATATTCCTTTAACTAGGTCTATATACTTCCAACAACAGCTCACTTTTTACTTTCGTTTGGTGATCGTCGCCTTCTTTTGTGGCGTCATTTTTTTGGACAGTATGTTTAGGAAGGTCAAGGTTAACTTCGTTTTTCTATAGTGTTAACTCACCAACCTTAACACCGACTATATCCGTAGTTAACACGAGTTACTTTTACCCCATGCCTATTTATTACATTTTTCTGAGACAAATTAAAGGCTTATTATCAAAGCTATTGTTTATAGTTTTTACATGTTAATGATAGTTGAATAAAGCTATCTATGCACATGCTCATTTTTAATACATTTTTTTCCAATTTTGAAAAGTAGCAAAATCTCTAGGATTGAGTGAGTTAACGGATAGTAAAAGTTTCTCGCTGCCCTTTGGTTAGTACGCCTGTCTTAGTTTTGTTTTCGATTTCTTTTTTAATTATTTGTTTTGTTTTATTCCTTGTTTTTATTGATTTTTTTGTATTGTTTTTTAAATTGTATTATTTATGGGTTTTTTTTATTATTGCCATGAGGACTATGGAAACATAGAAGAAGAAGAGTGATTAAATAGACTATTGTTTCGTTTTGTTTTTTGTTTTTGTTGTTGAGGACTAAGGAAACTTAGAAGAAGAATGATGAAATAGACTTAGCCCTGGTACCACGGTGAAAGGGGTGGGGGGGGGGGGGGGTCAATTTGGATAACTCTGTCCTGGTGGTGGTGGTGTGTGTGTGGGGGGGGGGGGGGTTCCAAGTTGAAATAGTCTGTGGTGTGTGTGGGGGGGGGGGGGGTCATTGATAACTTCGGTGGTGGTGGTGTGTGTGTGTGTGGGGGGGGGGGGGGGGGGGGTGGGGTCAATTTGAATTAGTCTTTCCTGGTGTGTGTATGTGGGGGGGGGGGGGGGTATCAATTTGGGTTAGTCTGTCCTTGCAAAACGCTTTGCGCACGTTCAGTGGATATTGCGCTATATAAAAAGCTCACGTTTAACAGCGTTGTCTCAGTCGAATAAATTGTAATATCGCCTTAACAGGCCTCGTTTCTCGTCTTTCATGTTAATTGTTGCAGTTGTCTATGAACTTCTTGTAAAGCGCATTGAGCACGTTTAGTGGATATTGCTCTATGTAAATGACCACGTTTTCTTTTATTTGAAGTGTGTTGTCACGTTTCTCTGGTTGCCGATAAACACACGTAACAACAACAAACAACACACGACAAAGATTGGGGAGAGGGAGGCGTGGCCAATGGCCCATTCGATACATCGATACATCGATACAACAACAAAGGTATTCGATATTATTATCGCGAGTCTCCGATAATAATCATAATTATTATGGCACGGCAATTGCCTGCTTGAGAAGGCAAAGTGTACAGTCTTCAATAGAGGTCGATTATTACCGATAATCAATATTAACATTATTGCCTGTTACTCTCTCTCTCTCTCTCTCTCTCTCTCTCTCTCTCTCTCTCTCTCTCTCTCTCTCTCTCTCTCTCTCATAACCACAACTACAACAACTGCTACTAGTATAACTACTACTACTACTACTACTACTACTACTACTACTGTTACTGCTACTACTACTACCACTACTACTACACAACTACATACACTGCTACTGTATACTACTACTACTACTACTACTACTACTACTACTACTACTACTACTACCTACTACTACTACTACTACTACTACTACTACTACTACTACTACTACTACTACTACTACTACTACTACTATACTACATACTACTATTATACTATTACTACTACTACTATATAAATACTTATTATTACTATACTACTACTACTCTACTACATACTACTACTACTACTACTACTACTACTACTACTACTACTACTAACTACTACTACTTACTACTACTACTACTACTACTACTAACTACTACTTACTATTACTACTACTACTACTATCTACTACTACTACTACTATACTACTACTACTATACTACTAACTACTACTACTACTACTACTACTACTATATACTACTACTACTACTACTACTACTACTACTACTACTACTACTACTACTACTACTACTACTACTACTACTACTACTACTACTACTACTACTACTACTACGACTACTAAAATCATTAAATTTCCGTGGAGAATGAACAGTGCCAGACCAACACTTGCGTCCAACCACTTGTGCCCGTCCAATGCCAGAAACCCGTCCCACCGTCACAGATTTTAGACACGGATCAATGATTTTGGATAGATATCCCCTCCCTACACGAAAAGCCGGCGTGAAAACAGGGCCACGCTTCACTAACCCCAATATATTATTGGAAAATTTTAAATCGAACTTTTTGGAAGTTGCTTGAGAAGCGACGTCAGCAACGGTACGCTCTACTGCCATTCTCTGAAATAAACACATATTTAAAATTTGGCCAGAAAACTCGTCCTTCGAATATCGATCGATTAAAATTACCCTCATCTTGGCAAAATCTCTTAAACCTGGGACCGGGGCTTTTATTTATTTTATTTTATTTTCTTTATATTTTCCCCAAAATGAGGGTTATTTTAACCTATCGATTTTCGCAGGACGAGATTTCCGGCCAAAATGTCGAATACGTGTTTATTATATTAATAAGAGTACAACATTATATATGGGGGTGTACACATCCCCAAATACTTGGTTGACGTGACTACAAATAACACGAACGAGACAAATAAAATAATAGAACGGAGACACCGATAGAGACAATGGACATTTCCAAACTGTATGGAAGTTGTGGCAAGAAGTCACATACCCGTGTGAGTTGATATATTCACTCCATGGGACAAACCGTGGCCTTCGTAAACTCATAGCCTGACACTGACCGTGGCCTTCGTAAACTCATGGCCTGAAACTGACCGTAGCCATCGTCAACTCATAGCCTGGCACTGACCGTAGCCATCGTTAACTCATAGCCTGAAACTGACCGTAGCTATCGTTAAGTCATAGCCTGACACTGACCGTAGCCATCGTTAACTTATAGCCTGACACTGACCGTAGCCATCGTTAATTCATAGCCTGACACTGACCGTAGCCATCGTTAACTCATAGCCTGACACTGACCGTGTCCATCGTTAACTTATAGCCTGACACTGACCGTAGCCATCGTAAACTCATAGTCTGACACTGACCGTAGCCATCATCAACTCATAGCCTGACACTGACCGTAGCTATCGTTAACTCAAAGCCTGACACTGACCGTCGCCATCGTTAACTTATAACCTGACACTGACCGTAGCCATCGTTAACGCATAGCCTGACACTGACCGTAGCCATCGTTAACTCATAGCCTGACACTGACCGTGTCCATCGTTAACTTATAGCCTGACACTGACCGTAGCCATCGTAAACTCATAGCCTGACACTAGAACCGTAGCCATCGTCAACTCATAGCCTGACACTGACCGTAGCTATCGTTAACTCATAGCCTGACACTGACCGTAGCCATCGTTAATTCATAGCCTGACACTGACCGTAGCCATCGTTAACTGATCAACAAATGACGTCAAAAGACAGGTCTTTGGCCCCTTTGTGTGTTTGTATGCGTGTGTGTGCGTGCGTCTGTGTTTGTTTTTGTTTTGTTTCGTTGGTTTTTTTTTTTTTTGTTTATTTTCATTTTTACAGAACATCGAACCGTAGGTTTCGTGGAGTCAGTTTCCTGTCATCCGACGTGTACATATATGCAGGTCTGACACCTGAACTCATGCATGGGCCTAGTTTAACATTGTTGTATTGGCCAATATTTTGGGTCATTTTAAAAAAATATAAATTTCCATCAAAACAATGAGCCCATAAGGAATTGGGTTATCAGACCTGCAAATAAGTGCACGTCAGTGTCATCTATTCCAACACCTAAGAGCCACCAAAACAATGGATTTATGCACCATGTTCAAAGAGCGTGCTTTTGAGTGCAAGACTGTAGACAATCCCTCGGACATGTCCAGATGTGTGTGGTGTTCAAGTTGTGTCATCCCAAGAAATTGCCTCTTTCCCTTCTTAAAATGGCCGCGTCCGTAAGTACACGATATGGATGTCACCAAAACGCGGCGTGCAAGACTATTTTATGACCCCATGTTCACCACGATGAGGCAAATGTAAGTGCGGCGGCTCGAAGCTCGAAAAAATAGACAACAATGTGAAATTGAATGTAGATAAGCTTCAATTTAAAACGCCAAGCTGGCTGTGGCGTTAAAGTTATGTCATTGCAATAAGTATTTGATGAGGCATTCACATTGACGGCGATGTAAAACTTTGTCCTTTGAAATTAGAAGAATTGGACAACTTGCTAGATATTTAGATCAAAACTCTATTCAAACTCATGTTCATCCTTTATATTTTCTAGGATTGATTATTGATTATTGCAGTGCTTTAATGTATAAAATAAAATTCCCAACTATCTGCTAAACAGGCTCCAGCGCAAATAGAATCACGCTGCCAAAATAATTATGAAAAAGAGGAAGAATGATCACGTGACATGCACCGCTGTTTTGGACATTTCACTGGTTGCCTGTTATATACAACATTCTCGTTATGATCCTCCTCAATCCCTACGGTCTAGAAATCAACTCCTTCTTGTCTACCTAAAAAAAAGTCCCGAAAACATTTTCTGATAGAGACTTTTCTCATGCCGCTCCAAATGTGTGGAATTCACTGCCATTAGATGTTAGAAGTCGAGTATTTTCGTCTGAAATGGCATTCAAAATGTGCCTTGAAACACACCTGATAAATTCTTCTTTGTCTCACTAGTGTTATGAACGGAACTATGTGTATATGAGAAGTGTCACTGTTATATCAGCGTGTATGATTTCCGATCTTGTTAATGTGCGCCAAGAGCTGCGGCAACGTGGGATTGGGGCTATTATTATTATTATTATTATTATTATTTATTATTATTATTATTATTATTATTATTATTATTATTATCATTATCATTATTATTATTATTATTATTATTATTATTATTATTATTATTATTATTATTATTATTATTATATTATTATTATTATTATTATTATTATTATTATTATTATTATTATTATTATTATTTTTATTATTATTATTATTATTATTATTATTATTATTATTATTATTTATTATCATCATCATTATTATCATTGTTGTTGTTGTTATTATTAATTTATTTATTATTATCATCATCATCATCATCATCATCATCATCATCATCATCATCATCATCATCATCATCATCATCATCATAATCATGATATGATGAATATATTATTATTATTATTATTATTATTATTATTATTATTATTATTATTATTATTATTATTATTATTATTATTATTATTATTATTATTATTATATAGAGAAACAATGCTCAATGTATATTTTGGGTATTTTATATCTGTGCATGACTCACCTGTAGACGTTGTTCTGCCGGGACTGGGACACTTCCGGTATCGTAGGTAGCCCATTTTTGCCTCTGGCGCCCATCGCTGTAGTTGTTATTTCTGTTGTTGTGGATGCTGCTGGAGTCCTATATTATCATTGTTATTATTATCGTATCACCATGGTTACCAGACAACAAACATCCTAGTAGTAGAAGTAGTAGTAGTAGTAGTAGTAGTAGTAGTAGTAGTAGTAGTAGTAGTAGTAGTAGTAGTAGTAGTAGTAGTAGTAGTAGTAGTAGTAGTGGTAGTATAGTAGTAGTAGTAGTAGTAGTAGTAGTAGTAGTTAGTAGTATAGTAGTAGTAGTAGTAGTAGTAGTAGTAGTAGTAGTAGTAGTAGTAGTAGTAGTAGTAGTAGTAGTAGTAGTAGTACAGTAGTAGTAGTAGTAGTAGTACAGTAGTAGTAGTAGTAGTAGTAGTAGTAGTAGTAGTAGTAGTAGTAGTAGTAGTAGTAGTAGTAGTAGTAGTAGTGTAGATAGTAGTAGTAGTAGTAGTAGTAGTAGTAGTAGTAGTAGTAGTAGTAGTAGTAGAAGTGTAGAGTAGAGTAGGTGTGTGTAGTAGTAGTAGTAGTAGTAGTAAGTAGTAGTAGTAGTAGTAGTAGTAGTAGTAGTAGTAGTAGTAGTAGTAGTAGTAGTAGTAGTAGTAGTAGTAGTAATAGTAGTAGTAGTAGAAGCAGCGGCAGCAGCAGTGGTGGTGGTGGATAGTAGTAGTAGTAGAGATAAAAACAACAATGCATAGCATTTATACAAGGCTTAACCATAAATGGGGACAAACTCTGTGCGCTCCAAAGTAAGAAGTGTAAAAGGGGGGGTGTGTGTGTGTGGGGGGGGGGGGGGGGCAAGAAACAACTGCACTTAAAGATAAATAAAAAATCATATAACACACACCATACAAACAGAGAGAGAGAGAGAGAGAGAGAGAGAGAGAGAGAGAGAGAGAGAGAGAGAGAGAGAGAGATGCATTTTCATGTTATACAAAATACACAGAGATAAGAGTCAACATGGTTAAGGCAATGCCAAATATCAACAAAGTTCCAGAAAGACAAATGCGTGTCACATCATTACACAACTCATAAAATACGATATAATGTCCTCTTTGGATTATAAATATTTATCCAATCGTATCGACACAAAGGCATGACGTCATCTCTATATCTGACAATGGTTAGATTTATTCTATAAATTAAATAAAAATGTGTATATAACAGCTTCAAAAAAGGACAAATACCACCAAAGCAGGGACGTTTAAGGCTCAAAATCCTTCTTCAGCAAACGATAACATGTGAAAGTATATACATTGATATAATAGTGACCCACCACCTCAAAACAGTATCATGTCCAAGTAAACCAGACGTCAAAATGTGCGTGATATAATAATACAGCTGAGAAAATCAAATATAAAATGACACGGGAAACAAGGATTGTGGACCAGTTAATTTACCGTTAATCTAATATTCCGCTGTATTCTGCATCAAATGAACGCCCCTTTTTTTCGTTTACATTCCAAGACCTTGTAAATGGAAAACAGAAAAAGGACGAACCAATACCAATATATTCCTGCCGTCTATCTGGTTTCTTAAGTGGAATTTATGTTCTTTTCTTTTATTTATTTATTTATAT
>NC_088360.1:22093352-22098352 GCF_034508935.2 Berghia stephanieae | reverse complement strand
TTGACTTAATTCCACTTGGCTGACTTTGGAATCATTTTAATGATCGGCTAACCCCTGTTGCATGTCGAATGCCACCCCTACCCTAAAGTTACAACCCCCCCCCCCCCCCTCCTCTTACCTAACTCTTCTGTCACCTCTCCCCCCCCCCCCCTCCTCTTACCAAACCCTTCTGTCACCCCTCCCCCCCGACCCCGCCCTCCCAACCCCTAATCTACTGTCACCCCAATCTTTCTGCAACCCCCACCTTTATACAACAACCATACATTATATAATATATATATATATATATATATATATATATATATATATTATATATATATATATATATATATATATATATATATATATATATATATATCCATTTCATTCTAAAATAACTATTTCTTCATTTTAATCAGAGAACTTTACCTTTATTTCATAAATCGATGATTTAAATTGACCCCGATCTTGTCAAAAGAAAAAAAAAGAAAATTTAATGATTCAACCTGGGACTGCCAAAGATTTTTCTACAATACGACTCCAAAGAATCCTGGGGCTTGGTTTGTTTTGCTCTTTTTTGTGTTTTTTGTTTTTTTTGTTGTTGTTTTCTTTTTGTGTTATATATATATATATATATATATATATATATATATATATATATATATATATATATATATATATATATATATATATTTATTTTTTTTTTTTTTTTTTGTCCATTTTTTGATTTGTTGTTTGATTTGATTTTTTGTGAAGGCCGCGAGGTTTAATTGGGGTAATCCCAATTGATTGATATATCAATATTAAGTGAAGTTTTCGAATCATTTCCGGCCAAAATCTGAGGAAGGCATTTGGTGATGGGAGGACGGCATGGCAGACAGGTAGTTTCCCCCTTGGTGGTGGAGACAGACACACGAGACACAAGCAGCAGCCCAGCCAACTGCCAATTCCAGCCAACCCACGTCTTCTCCTGCACTACAATAATAATATTATGGTAAGAACGGTATCCACAATACCGACGTACCGACGGGGGAAAAACGTCATATTAAAAAATTTGGCCAGAAAAACTCGTTCTTCAAATATCGATCGATTTAAATGACTCTCATATTGGCAAAAAAAAAATGTGGCGAAGTCCCGGGTTTGACATTTTTTTTTTGCCAATATGAGAGTCATCTAAATCGATCGATATTTGAAGAACGAGTTTTTCTGGCCAAATTTTTAAATATGGCGTTTTCCTGGAGAACGGCGGAATAACCCATCTACCGTTTATGATCATAATCACTCCCTTATTCCTACTATTACTTATACCCACTTAAGAGTTTCATTTATGGAGTCCGGTTAATTGAGGTGAGATTACATTATCGGGAATTCGGCAAAAGGAGAGATTGAATTAAACGAGAGCTGTTCAGCTGATCAACCTTCCGCCATTCCTTTTATTTTATCTCACTATCCTTCATACCATCTTCATCATCATTATCATCATTAAAATTATCACCTGCTTTATCATCATCATTATCATCACAATCCGCATTATCATCATTATTTCAATTTCAATTTAAATTCAAAATATCAGTCATAAGTGAAAAATGACAACATCCACTTGGGGGGGGGGCGGGGCGGAACACATATAAAATATACACCTATACTATCCATCCCTTCATACACATCCACACTCCCACACACTCACACACACACACACACACACACACATCCACACACACAACACCAATAATCGAGCTGTTTCTTTATCGGGATAACTTGCATATTATTTCAATTCTCACGCCCCAAAGATTTATACGCTCCCCCCTCCCCCCCCCCCTCTCTCTCTCTCTCTCTCTCTCTCTCTCTCTCTCTCTCTCTCTCTCTCTCTCTCTACCTCCCCCCCCCCTTTTTTTTTTCCAACGCCGCTCCACATCGATCAAGTGCCAGACCCAATCAACCGTGATGGCCCATTCGATCCTTTCCAAAGGCTGCCTTTTTCTTTTATCCCTACCACGATTGACTTTATCAAAGGCGAGCCGAACACCGAGTAAATAGCACCTACACAACCCTATTCAACACCAACACCAACAACAACAGTCAATAAATTCTTTTTGATTTACATTCTCTCACGAAACGAAAAGACCAAAATCAAATTAAATTATGAACCTAGTTTCCTTTTAATCTATTTGTATTGTTTTCTCTATACCCCCCCCCCCCACCCCCACCCCCACCCCCAAAACCACCACACCAATGGTAGCGTTATTTTGATTACGAACGTCGATATTGCCTTTAGTTTCGATACACCATTCAACTCTTTTCATGTTTTGCACTCCTTTACCCTGACTTCTATTAAAGCGTTACAGTATTCAAATATCACAATAATAATATTGGAATTTTTTTTTTATTATTTAACTCCCCAAAAATAATCCGTTCAGCGCAGTTCAATCGCTTTCCTTACCATTTCTGTTGCCTTTTCTTTTCAACATTACCACTATAATTTCCCCCGTCATACGATAGCAAGTTCACGATTACACGTTCCAACCTACAGCGTCCACGTCGTCGTTCTTCGATCGTTGTCGCTTGAGAACGTAATCGTTAACTTACTAATGACTACGGCATGGCGTGAAAACATTTGCCCTCTCAGACAACACGTCATCTCATGTATTTATTCATTCATTCAATTATTTTTACTATAATTCATTCATTTATCTATTGATCTATCTGTTCATTTATTTATCTATTTAACTATTTATTCCTTAAATCATTCATCGATTTACTTGTGTGTGTGTGTGTGTGTGTGTGCGTGTGTGTGTGTATATATATATATATATATATAATATATATATATATTATATATAGAGAGAGAGAGAGAGAGAGAGAGAGAGAGAGAGCAGTCTAATTTATTAGTTTATGTTTCTACGTGGGGCAGCATAGCTCAACGGTACGGTCTTCGCTTCATTGTATGACACTGACCAAGTCGCCTCGCCTTAGCTCAGTTTGCGGCGCTGCACTGCCGCTGATGCCTGGGTTATTCCGTAGCCATCGTTAACTTATAGCCTGACACTAGAACCGTAGCCATCGTAAAGTTATAGCCTGACACTGACAAAAAAAAATGACGTCAAAATGCCAGTCTTTGCCACAAAATAAAACAAATCCTGAGTTGTTTTCAATAGTTCAACCAATAGGACCACTTGTTTCCATGAGCTCTACTAACGACAACTCACAGGGCGATGCAAAAACCAAATAATGACGTCAAACTGCCAGTCTTTTTGGATTTCAGTATCAGGCTATAACATAACGATGGCTACGCTAGAACCCACCAGGACTTATAGTTTGACGTCACCTTTTAGGTTTGTGGACCGTCTAGTGAGTTGTCGTTAGTAGTGCTCGAGGAAAAAAGTGACTTCATTGGTTGACCTATTGAATACAACTCACAATATGTTCTTTTGTGGCCAAAGACTTGTCTTTTGATGTCATTTTTTGGTCAGTGTCAGGCTATAAGTTAACGATGGCTTGGGTTATTCCAGTTTTCCCTTGGAAAAAACCCGACAAATTTCCCCCACGGGATGTCTAAAGGGAATATTTTAAAATTATTTTTATTTACTTATATACTTATTTCTAAATTGTGTATCTTTACCTTCAGATGTCTCGGATTTTTAACAACATTTGAAAAGTCATGTGTAACCTATAATGCATCTAACATATGACCTAACGCCTAAAAACAGTCTTGTCCAAGAAAACCGAACAAATGTGACCCCTCGCCTCAAAACGATATTAAGTCGGGATGACTAAGATGTTGAAAATTGAATTTGTAGACAGAAATATCAGACTTGTGTTGAGTTTATAAACTTTATTGAGGAGAATGAATATCATATTTCAGGTTGCTGAATACCAGTCATTCATAATTTTGTCCAGTTTAACTTTAATTTGACATTTTAGTATCTGGGTCATCCCGACTTAATACCGTTTTGAGACGTTGGGTCACAAATGTTGTCGTATCAACGCTTACTTATTGGCAGGTCTGATAACCCAAAATGGTTGCGGCCCATTTGTTGTCATGGATACACATGCTCTCAAACCAACGAAATGAAACGTCCTCCGTGACAACAATGTTAAATCCAGCCAATAAAATTACGTTAGGTAATCTGAGCTGCTAATAATATGTGTGCGATGTCAAAGTTGCTGCTCGAAGCTCGAAGAAATAAATAACAATGTCAAATTGAATGCAAGCTTCAATTAATTACAAAAACAGATCGAATGAACGTTTCGGGTTTACCCTTTATCAACAAAACAGGATGAATGAACGTTGCTAACAACACCACTACCACATTCGTCTTTTGTGTTTCATTCACCCTGTTTTGTTGATAAAGGGGAAACCCGAAACGTTCATTTGATCTGTATTGGTAATTAAACTGAAGCTTACATTCAATTTCACATTAATATTTATAAATATGTGCGTGTCGTCCTGGCGTTACCATATGTATGGAATACGAATAATAAATTCATAATAACATAATAATAAATTAATGACAATGGTTGAATGCTTGACATGAACCAAATATCTCAGAGCGCTTTATAGAGAATGAACTATACGTTACATACACAGGTAGTCAAAAATTAAACATGGAAACAAAATACATATTGCTGAAATAATAATATACAAACATTACAGACTGCATGGTGTAAAATGAATTGTGAACAAGGGTTTTTTTTAAGCAGATTTAAAGTTTGAGATATTCATGTGTGACCCACAGCCATAATTCTGTATTCTATCCAGGTGACCCAGACGTTGAAGTTAAACTGTCGAGGTGACCCAGATGTTAAAGTTAAACTGTCGGGGTGACCCAGATGTTAAAGTTAAACTGTCGGGGTGACCCAGACGTTAAAGTTAAACTGTCGGGGTGACCCAGGCATTAAAGTTAAACTGTCGGGGTGACCCAGACGTTAAAGTTAAAAGTTAAACTGTCGGGGTGACCCAGGCGTTAAAGTTAAACTGTCGGGGTGACCCAGACGTTAAAGTTAAACTGTCGGGGTGACCC
>NC_088360.1:22063352-22090852 GCF_034508935.2 Berghia stephanieae | reverse complement strand
CTTGTTACTTAATAATGCTAATAACGAATAACACCGTTTGGATATAATATTATAATGACTAACATAGTTGAAGTCTGTCAAATTAGATAATTTAACAGTGATGATACTTTTCCGCGGATCCGCGGAAATCCGCGGTTTTCTTTCCTTTCCTCGGTTTTCCTCCTCAGGTCCTCGATCCGCGGATATTTCCTTCATTTCTTCCTTTTACTTTTTTTTTTATATAATAAATCTTTAAAAAATATCTCCTTTTTTAAAAAAAAAAAAATATATATATATATATATATAATATATATATATATATAATATATATATAATAATTTTCCTCCTTTTACTGGACTCCGGGCGTTTTAAAATTGTACTCAAAAGAAGTCATCCTGCCTACTTTCCTGTGGTGCAAGAATGTTCTAGGTGAGTTTTCCGTTTTTCCGAGACTTTTCCTCCTTTTTGACTTTTTGTGAGTATCATTAAATTTTAAAGTGAGTTTATGTGATAAACTCAATGACAATGTGATTGAATAATGAATCAATATTTTGGTAAATAATTGACATTTTGACTGTGGTCACGGGGGGGGGGGGTTTAGTGCCCACTCTAGGGGGTGAATTATTTACGATGTGGGTGTCTTCCATCCGAAAGGGTTAAAAACCAAGGGATAACTCAATTCTGATTTCTATCAAAAGAGAAACTTTTCGATTTGAGATATATCCATTTTCTTTTTGTTTTTAAACAAAGGAATCGAACCTCAACAAGTCAAGAGTGTCAGACAGAACTTCCAAGTGGATCAGACCCTACCTCGTCATAAGCAAACCAGCTAAAAATAAATTCACTACCGTTGTAGTTGGATTGCAGGAAATTTTATCGCGGCCACGCTATAGTAGAAATGTATGATGTCAAGAAATCCGTACATTGCAACAAACAACAAAGACGCCTCCGACATCGGAACAACAACCATGCCTCCTCCAACCCATCCAGATCAAACACGAGTCAAAACATATGCGATATTACGCGTCAAAAGTCTACCACTGAACACCCAATGTATTGTTGGAAAACATATGCGATATTACACGTCAAAAGTCTACCACTGAACACCCAATGCATTGTTGGAAAACATATGCGATATTACGCGTCAAAAGTCTAAGACTGAACACCCAATGTATTGTTGGAAAACATATGTGATATTACGCGTCAAAAGTCTAAGACTGAACACCCAATGTATTGTTGGAAAACATATGCGATATTACGCGTCAAAAGTCTAAGACTGAACACCCAATCTATTGTTGGAAAACATATGTGATATTAGGCGTCAAAAGTCTACCACTGAACACCCAATGTATTGTTGGAAAACATGTGCGTATTACGCGTCAAAAGTCTACCACTGAACACCCAATGTATTGTTGGAAAACATATGCGATATTAATATTACGCGTCAAAAGTCTAAGACTGATCACCCAATGTATTGTTGTTGGAAAACAGATGCGATATTACGCGTCAAAAGTCTAAGACTGAACACCCAATGTATTGTTGGAAAACATATGCGATATTACGCGTCAAAAGTCTACCACTGAACACCCAATGTATTGTTGGAAAACATATGCGATATTACGCGTCAAAAGTATACCAGTGAACACCCAATGTATTGTTGGAAAACATATGCGATATTACGCCTTGAGTTATGGTTTTCCCTATAAACAGAATGGAATGGCTCATATAGATCATGCAATTTTTAATGTAAATTTAATCAGCGACGAACTGCCTTTTCCATGATTTTTTTTTTTAAATAAAGGGGAGATTTGATATGGGTCTGTAGTTTTAAAAAATAATTTTGGTCTCAAGAGGGTTTTTTTAAAAGTGGGGAAATCAGAACTGATTAATTACTCCAGTTATTGATGGAATAAGCTCGTCAATGCAAGAATTTAAAAGCGATCTTGGAAGGGGATCTAGCTCACTAGATTCATTTGGGGCCTTCATAATTAGATTCTTTATACATTTTTCTGAGACTGGTTGAAAAGAATTTAAAGTTTCACCATCGAAAGACTTTGTATCTGTATAAAGCTCAAAATTGTCAAAGTCGTTTCCAATTGTGTCGATTTTCTGAGTAAAAATTAAAGCAAACAATTCAGGTAACTTGGCATCATTGTACAAAGAAGGGGGAGGTGGGGGGGGGATGATGGGGTTGATTTTACTAGAATTTCATCACATGTTGAGAACAGCTGTTTTAAAGATTTGGTATTTTTAAACTTATCATTATGATGTGCTCTCTTAGCTGCTATTATTGTCTTTTTCCATTTGAAAATGGCTGATTTGAAACGGTTCCAGTGATCCTGTCGTCAGGTCTTCTTCAACATACGTTCCGATTTTCTCATGCACTTCTTGGCTTGGCCAACATCCTTTTTATACCAAGGAGTGAAACAACGATGACGATTCGTTTTTAAAGGTGTGTGTTTTTTGAGAGTGTTGCAGACACACATGTTCCAATTGTCTACTGTAACGTCGGCTGTGTTGTTGCACAGGTCATAGAGATCACGAATTGGGTTATGAAATATCATCAACTTCTGTCATAACCCAACTCATGACAAGGGAAATATCATCAACTTCTGTCATAACCTTCCAAGTTCTTTCTATTTCTAAATTCACTTACGTCAATATTTCTCAAATTCCATAATGTTACTTTTTTTCCTCATAGTCTTTTTTTTTCATTATTGATATTTATTTATTTATGTTAATTAGTGATCTGTGTAAGTGGCGTGAGTTTTGGTGTGTTGCAGAGTTCTTTATAGGATTCTTTGATGACAACCCAGTCAATGATGTTTCCCTTGTGATGAGTTGGGAATGACAGTAGTTGATGATATTCCCTTGTCATGAGTTGGGTTATGACAGAAGTTGATGATATTTCCCTTGTCATGAGTTGGGTTATGACAGAAGTTGATATTTCCCTTGTCATGAGTTGGGTTATGACAGTAGTTGATGATATTTCCCTTGTCATGAGAGTAGTTGATGATATTTCCCTTGTCATGAGTTGGGTTATGACAGAAGTTGATGATATTTCCCTTGTCATGAGTTGGGTTATGACAGAAGTTGATGATATTTCCCTTGTCATGAGTTGGGTTATGACAGAAGTTGATGATATTTCCCTTGTCATGAGTTAGGTTATGACAGAAGTTGATGATATTTCCCTTGTCATGAGTTGGGTTATGACAGAAGTTGATGATATTTCCCTTGTCATGAGTTGGGTTATGACAGTAGTTGATGATATTTCCCTTGTCATGAGTTGGGTTATGACAGAAGTTGATGATATTTCCCTAATCATGAGTTGGGTTATGACAGTAGTTGATGATATTTCCCATGTCATGAGTTGGGAATAACAGCAGTTGATGATATTCCTCTTGTGATGAGTTGGGTTATGACAGTAGTTGAATTAATGAATGTTGATAAATCATGGCTTTGAATGTTCTTGTGTTCTCGTAAAAAGGAATGTTAAAATAATCAACAACAAACGCATTTCCTCTATTTGTGGACAGATTAGACAATACAATGTTGGTCTCATCTCAGAGGCCTTCGATCGGCACTTTTTGTTTATCACTACTTGGTGTTCTATAAATACATTGAGTTTGAATTATTTGTGTTCCTAAGTCGATGTCCATCTCTAAGTGTTCGTAATAAAGGGAAATAAAACATACTACTATTAATGACAATGTGATCTGTCATTTTCTTTTTGTAAATTACAATAATTCCACCTGACTGTCCGTTGTTCCCAGGTACTGATTTGAAGTAAAAATCATCTGCTGTCATGGCAGTGATTAGGAACTCATCTCCAGTCTCATATAAATATAACCGTGTCTCAGTTAAAAGATCACGTTGATTTTATGATAAAATGTCTTGTATTTCCTCTGTTTTATTCCGCACAGAACGGATATTTATGTCTAAATTTTTGTAAACGGAAGGGATGGTGTTCTGTGTTTTTTTCCTGAAATTTGTTTAAGCGAATTGCAATAAAATGGATCAGTAGAGTTAAAACAGTCGATGATGGGGTTTGACAATGAGTAGTAATTACAGTGATGAGATTGGATGGGGAAGGGGGTGGGCACGAGGAGGGTGGTGGTCTATGTCCATTCACGACAGCTAACATTCTTTGCTTTCTTACTCCTCCTCGCTGACAACTGTTTGATGATTTGGTTGTGAAATTAGATGATAAGATTTTGTCAAGTACGAAAGTTAAAAATTTTACTTTAAATATTCAGGAGTCTATACTTATAAATCTCAAGCAATAGACTTTTTCAATATAATATCATTAGGCTTGTTTAACAATGTTTGTACCATTTGAACCTGTTTACTAGCATTGAACCAAACATAATCCTTATCATAAGATTAGGTCGTCATTACGACTAAACATAATGTATACGTATTTATCAAAATGTAACACTGTCCCTCAGACAGGCCAAGGAAGTTTAACACGGAGGAATTTGATGTGCCATGTTTATTTTTATCATATCAAACCAGATTTCATCCCTTCATATTCTTAGAATATGAAGAGGAAATCCAGCCTGTCATCATTGCATCAGCCCGGCACAAAGCATTAAGACCAGAGAGATGGCCAGACCAGCTAAGAACCTCTAACTCCATAAGATAAGCTCTTCGCAAAAACAAACAAATACTGTGGCTATGTTTAAGTGTTCAATGATGTCATAATACAAAAATCTGTAAATACGTACATTAATACTTGTAAAACAGAATAAATCAGACTAACCTTTATTGTCAAATTATAAGTGGGACTGGAACTTGTTTTTTTTAATATTCATTACTTACTTTATTGTGAAGGTTTTATTCTTAGACAGCAATATGAGCCATTAATTTTAATTATTCTGTTCCTCCAGGAAAATGCCATTTTCCCCCAAAAATGCCACAAAAAGAGAAATTATGCCACAAATTATGACAGAAACGACAAATTATACAGTCAAAAAATGTGGAGATTTGTTGTCCTGCTGATGTAACTTGTACATATTATATATACAAGCAAATAATATACACATTTACAAGCAAGAAGAAGGAGAAGAAAAAAAAAGATTACAACAGAGATCTCAAATCAAAACATCGAAAGCCACTAATAATTGACACAATCTACATCTGAATACCAATTTTTTTTTAATGCATATGAAATTATGCAACAACTATTATCATTAGCATAAATACTGTTAGGTATCATGAATTAATCAATTTCTCTTAACCCTACAATATTATCAGGCCTACCTTTGTATAAAAAAGTCTTGTTTTCTAAAAAAAATAAAATGTTTAAAATGATGTTTTTCTTCATACTTTTATAAAGGGACGAATTTTTTACTTCTTGCAGCCATGTCAGACGTTTCGAAGAGATTTTTAAAAATACCTCGAGGAGTATTTTTACCACAGGCCGAGTGATAAAATGTATGAAAAACGTTCCGACTCGTCGACCCCTCATCCCAGTTGTGTCACAAGAGATGAGCTCGTGAAAGAAAACAAACAGATCGATCATTACAACCAGATTGGTACATCTCATTAGGCTGTCAGAAGGGAACATATCTATGTGATATTCTGCCAAGAGTTACGCGTCAATGAATGCGCCAAATAGTCAAACTCCTGAAAAAAGTGCTGACAAGACGCAGCATAACTGCCACGTATCCAAACACTCTACTTCGTCTTCATCTGTTTATGACTGTATGAGAGACTATTATAGAACAACAAATCATTAGCAAACCAATATCGACTTAAACTGTTTGACAGAAAACATGAAGACAGCAGTACGGTCAAACCCCAAGTGGGATGGTTGATGACAGAAAACATAAAGACAGCAGTACGGTCAAACCCCAAGTGGGATCGTTGATGACAGAAAACATGAAGACAGCAGTATGGTCAAACCCCAAGTGGGATCGTTGATGACAGAAAACATGAAGACAGCAGTACGGTCAAACCCCAAGTGGGATCGTTGATGACAGAAAACATGAAGACAGCAGTACGGTCAAACCCCAAGTGGGATCGTTGATGACAGAAAACGTGAAGACAGCAGTACGGTCAAACCCCAAGTGGGATCATTGATGACAGAAAACATGAAGACAGCAGTACGGTCAAACCCCAAGTGGGATCGTTGATGACAGAAAACATGAAGACAGCAGTACGGTCAAACCCCAAGTGGGATCGTTGATCGATTACCGATCAAATCCTGTTCTTTCTGCTCGGTTGCAGCTGTGAATGTTGGACGATTGCGACAGGGCAAAGTAACTGCTCTAAACTTCTTCTTCTTCTAGGTTCCATGCCTGGTCCAGGCTTCGGATACTGCATGAATTATCTCTCTCCATTCCTCCCTGTCCCTTGCTTTTTCAAACAGCTCTTGGATTGTTAGGTTGGTGAAGCCCTTCAGTTGGTCTATGAGTGTTTTTCTTTGTCTCCCCCGGGCGCGTTTACCAGGTATTTTTCCACAACTTGCCAGGTATTCATTCTTATCTTTCCTTACTATGTGTCCGAAAAAGGATAGTTGTCGATCCACTATTAAGGGCATTAGTTTCCTTTGTTGGTATGTTTGTTTTAGCACTTCTTCGTTCGTTTTGTGTGCAGTATACGATATTCTCTGCATCCTTCTCAAGCACCACATTTCAAAAGCTTCAATGTTCTTTTGTGTTTCTGCATTTGTAATCCAGCTTTCGCATCCGTATAACAAGATTGGCCACACGTAGCACTTCAAGACTCGGAATCTAATCCCGAACGACATCTGTTTGTTTTTCAAAATGTTTCCCAGGTCCATGAAGGCCTGTTTGGCTTGAGTTATTCTTGCTCGTATGTCTCGGTTACATCTTCCATCTGTTGTCACTATTGAACCTAGGTATTTAAAACTTTCTACGTTGGTAAGTTGCTCGCCGTGAATCGTTATATTGCAGGTGTTGTTGTTTTCGGGGTTTTTCTGTATTACCATGCATTCCGTTTTGGTGATATTCACTTCCATTCCCTTGGCTTCACTATCTACTACCACTTTGTCAACAATCTTTTGAAGTTGGATTTCTGATGTTGCAATGAGTACCGTATCGTCTGCGTATCTTATATTATTTATGTTGTGACCTCCTACTTTTATTCCCTCCATATTATTTATGCCCCTCATGATTGTTTCTTGGTATAGATTAAACAGATCTGGTGAGGCAACACACCCTTGACGGACTCCTTTCTTAATAGGAATGGAATTTCCTGTAGAGTTTCCGATTTTGATAGATGCCTGCTGGGTGTAATATAATGTTTGCATGAGTCTGAGGTCTTTCTCATCAGCGCCAATGGGGTGCAGTTGTTTTAGTATTTCTTCATGGCGTACTCTATCAAAAGCTTTTTTGTAGTCGACAAAACAGAGGTATAGTGGGGTCTGAACCTGTATAGCTCTTTCACTTAAAACACGGAGGAGGTATATTGCGTTCCTTGTCCCTCTGTCAGGTTGGAATCCATATTGTTCTTCTGCGATTTCGGGGTTAATCTTATTCCTTAGCCTGTTGATAATTATACGCAACAGTATTTTGTTGATGTGGCTTATTAAACTTATAGTTCTAAAATTTTCGCATCTGACTGCACCTGCTTTCTTTGGTATTGCTATGAAAATAGAGTTACAGAGATCTTCTGGAATTTTCCCAGTATTGTATATATTGTTGAATAATATGTGAAGTTCATCAATTGCTAGATCTCCTAGGCTTTTTAATACCTCTACAGATATTTCATCAGGGCCTGTTGCTTTACCATCCCTCATTCGTTCCATGGCATGTTCAATTCACTTTTGGTGATGTTTGGTCCGCTTAATGGTTCTTTGAATTTCAGTGGTGATTCATTTCTATTTGGATCATTGTACAGTTCGCCTATGTACCCATCGGCTTTCTATATGTTGTTCTTCAAATAGCAGTTCCCCTTGTTTGTTTTGGATACAACTTCCTGCTGCTTTGCTTTTCCTTTTTCCTGATAGTTCTTTTATTCTTTGGTGAGCTTGTTGGGGGTTGGGTTTGTATTCTCTTTCGATTTCGCAGCATTTCCAGTCTAGATAGTTCTCGTGTGCCTCGATGCATTTGGATTTAATGTGGTTGTTCAATGTTTGGTATTCTGCAGACCCTCTATTGCATTTTCGTCTTTCTTCAAATAGGTTTAGAATTTCATTTGTCATCCATTCCTTTTTGCTGTTTATTTGAGCTATTGGTAAATGCTTTTCTGCAGTTGCTTTGACACACTTTTGGAATATATCAAATTGTTTTCACATTTTTCGTTATCAGGTTCACTTTGGCTTTGTATCATGAGTGCATTTTCAAATTCTTCTCTCATTTTTGTTTGTATGCCATTGTCTTTGCATAACCTGTAATCCCTCTTTATTCTACCAGCTGTTCTCTGAATAGCTTTAAACTTTATCCTTACTGTACAAACAACTGGGACATGGTCACTGTCTACATCGGCGCCTGGGTAGGTTTTGCAATTTAATATGCCATTTCTGAATCTTGATGATACTGCTATAAAGTCTATCTGGTTCCTTGCTCTGTCCCCTGGTGATTGCCATGTCCAGGTTCTTCTTGGGTGTTGTTGAAACCAGGTGTTTGAAATCATTAATTTATTTGTTCTACACCAATCTGCCCAGATGTTTCCTCGTTCATTTCTGTCTCCGAGTCCATGTGGTCCGATTATGTCACCATCTCTGCCTCTGCCAATCTTAGCATTTAGGTCCCCCATTACCATAAGGACTTCTTGTGATTTACACATTCGTTTTGCTTTGTCTAGTGAATGGTAAAACTCTGTCATATCTGCATCTGTCGCCTTTTCTGTTGGTGCATAAACTTGAATAATATTGGTGTCAACTACAGGTCCTCTTAGCTTAACCAGCAAAACTCTGTCTGAGATTGCTACGTGCCCTTTGTAAAATTTGGTTGATTTTTGGTCTAAGATCATCCCTACTCCTTTTTGGAAAGAGGTTCCACCACTCCATATGATCTTATATGTCGTGTTGTTTTCTTGTTTTGACATGGTTCCCTGCTCTTTCCATCTCATCTCTGCCAGGCCAAGAATATTTATTTGGAGCCGTTTCATTTCTTTTAGAATGTTGTTTAGTTTTCCTTTTTGAGCACAGGTCCTGACATTCCATGTCCCAATTTTGGTTTTGTCACATTTGTTAAATTTATTTCACCTAGTAACTGGCTCACGGTTCGGTGTGACCTGACGAACATCACGCTCCCAACCGAGCGAGGCAGCAGTCTTCCGTGAAAACATGCTCGCCTTTACGCTGTCACCGTTTAACTTTTTGGACTTATTCATGCAGTTAACTCGGCAAAGTTACAAGAATGGTTTGCCATTGCCTATTCTTGTCGCCCTCTGCAGTTGGCCAGCTTGACCTGTTACCGTTCGACACCACGAGGAGGTTGCAGTAGGGCTTGATGATGATCTATCTTTGCAGACTTGGCATCATCCATTTGTCGAACGCTCTAAACTAAAACCCAACAAATAGGACAAAATGGTCATTGTTCGAGACTCAGAATGGGGAGACGTTTTAACTCTCCATTCCAAACAGATTCGCAAAAGTATTACTGTAATTGCTGTACGTCGACATCTTAAATAAGTTTCTCGAAAAAATTGCCTTTGAATAAAAAGAAAAATGCCAAAGAATTTTCAGCTTTATTTTGTGCCAAAAATCAAAGCACAAATTAATGGTGTGAAACCGCTACAAGTGGGAGAAAACTTTGAAATGGCCATAAGTGGGAGTCCGGACACAAATTAGTGTCCTACACATTTACCGTCATCACACAAAATCTTGGGTAGCATTTGGTGAAAGTTTGCCATAAAAATGCCTCTCTGTCGAAATTGGATGGAAATCTAAAACGACTTTTACTGTTACTTCTCTTTCCTAGCAACGAACTAGCAATACAAAAAATTCTCAGTTTAGACTTGGCATCCATGTGAGTGACATGCACATACACACACACGAATGTTTGTTGTAAGGCAGTGTCTACGTACAAGGTAACCTAGCCTCAGGATCTACGTACACTGTAGCTCCGTTAACTGGTTTGCCACTACAATACAAGCAATGGATAGACCTCGCTCTGTATGAGTGTGTATGTGTTATTTTTTAAAAGCAATCAATAAAATTTAACCCACTAAAGGCGAGATTCAAGGTTACTGTGTTTAATGTTACCGTGTACATCGATCCTGAGGCCAGGTGCCCAGTTAGTAAGGAAAATAATGATACCAAAATATCTGTGATATTCCTCTTTATCACGAAGTTATGCATTTTTAATTGAACCCCTCTAAAACTCTTAGTAAAAGCGAAAGGCAACTTCCAGTCATAACTTTCTTATGGGCGAGTTGGGTCACAATTTGACTCCCACTGCTGCTGCTCACTATAAACTGCCTAAAGTTACCGTGTACGTTGTTGTAAACCTTATACGGTAAGGGGGAGACCTTCCATAAGCTACTACATCCCAAGTATTCTTGTTCTAGAGGGAAACTTATCCTTTTTTTTAAAAGTCTCCCCCCCCCCCCCCTCCCAAACCTCCTACACTAGAACTTCTCGAAGGGGGTTTGGGAGGGGGGAGACTTTTTTAAAAAGTCCCCCTCCCCCCCCCCCCCCCCCCCTCCCAAACCCCCTACTAGAACAAGAATACTTGGGATGTAGTAGCCTATGGAAGGTTTTCCCGGTAAGGCGTTCCTTGAGTCATGAGCATTAGGTTGAATTCGAACAGGTTCGTAACAGTATGATCTTTATGCCGGTTTATAAAATGAGTAATTGTGGAATAAGGCCACGCCGCTTGTTGATTTTCCCGCCTCACGTCGAATTGTCTTTTATGATATTTTGAGAGGGGACCTATATTGGTAACTCTAAAATGAAAGAACATTTTTGTCATGGACTTGGCCCGTCGCTACAATTGACCACAGGATGAAAAAAAAAAATGACACTGACTGAAAGGACTCTCCTCTCTCACTCACTCACTCTCACTCTCTCCATTCCAATAACAATGCCCCACTTGAATCTATACAACTTCAAAACAAAACAAAGATAAACCCACTATCATAATGTAACAAGACAGGGGTGGACCAGGTAACCAAAAATTATACCTTTTTAAGGAAACAAAAAAAGTTTTACCTTTGCAGCTATAAATTACAGGTTAAAAACATAGGCATATAGGAATGCAAAATAAATGGTGGTTTACTTTAGCATCGCTTGACAACAAGCTAAAACATGGGCATGAATCGATAATGATATCAAGTGCGTTACTACCTGATATTTTGGTTATTTATTGTCTTTTTTTTTTATTGTATCGGTCCAATAAAATAAATAAATTAATTAATTCAATCAATGAATAAATATAAAGAAAGTTAAACGAAAGAATGAGAAGAACAAGAAGAAAAGAAAGTGAAACGACAAGCATTCCCGTATCTTAACCTGAAGGATTTAACTAGAACTAGAGGATCAAGCCGATCTCTCTCTCTCTCTCTCTCTCTCTCTCTCTCTCTCTCTCTCTCTCTCTCTCTCTCTCTCTCTCTCTCTCTCTCTCTCTCTCTTTCTTTCTTTCTTTCTCTCTTCCTCTCTCTTTCTTCCTCTCTCCCTCTTTATCTATATATCTATATATCTCTTTCTCTCTCTCTCTCCCTCTCTGCCTTCTCTCTCTCTCTCTCTCTCTCTCTCTCTCTCTCTCTCTCTCTCTCTCTCTCTCTCTCTCTGCCTATCTCTCCCTCCCTCTCTCTCTCTCTCTCTCTCTCTCTCTCTCTCGTAGCTACGCTATTCTCACACATCTCATTCATCCTTTGTGTTTCAGTCATCGTGTTTTGTTGATAAAGAGGAAATCCGAAACGTCCACAGTATATGTCTTTGTTTAATACATTGAAGCTTATATTTCAATACTTTTCGTTTCATTTACCTTCGAGCTTCTAGCAGCAACATTTTCATTATTTTGCAGGGGAGAGTTATTTGTTGGTATTGCACGCTACCCTCTTGTTAGGACACTTGTATATGACAAAGTACCTTCTATCAGACCCAGCTACTAATAAATCACCCCCGGTGTGGATCTAGCCCGAGTCTTCCATTCAAAACGCCACAGTACATGGCGGCCACCGTCAAAAGAAAGTATAAAGTGAAATATTGTTTGTAGTACTCAATGTAACCAAGCATCCCATTGGTTCAACTAGTGAAAGCAACTCAATGCTGTTCTCTCTTTGGAATTAAGTGGAGAGAGGTCTTGAAATGCGAAATGCCGATATATAATATATATATATATATATATATATATATATATATATATATATATATATATATATATATATATATATATAGTTTCAAGGTTCAAAAGTTTATTATTAGGCAATTGACAATAAAACTCATACAAAAATATAATATTTTCATCAACAAATCAAGTAAGTAAAATCAATAATAAAGCAAGGCAAACAATGATAGTAATAATAATAATAATAATAATAATAATAATAATAATAATAATATAATAATAATAATAATAATAATAATAATAATAATAATGATAATGATAATAATAATAAGAAGAAGAAGAAGAAGAATAATAATAATAATAATAATAATAATAATAATAATAATAATAATAATAATAATAATAATAATAATAATAATAATAATAATAATAATAATAATAATAATAATAATTATAATTATAATTATAATTATTATTATTATTCATAATAATAATAATAATAATAATAATAATAATAATAATAATAATAATAATAATAATAATAATAATAATAATAACGTAAAATCATCTGAGGATTTATATTTAAGATTTATACATATATATATATATATATATATATATATATATATATATATATATATATATATATATGAGTGTTGGTGGGTACTTGTAGGTACGAAAGTGCTCGATAATGGTGGTTAGAGCTAATATATAATGTAAATTTTCACTCACGTCTCGACAAAAAAATGTGAGTGAAAATTTACATTATATATATATATATATATATATATATATATATATATATATATATATATATATATATATATATTATACTTCAGACCATGAGACCAATGAAGCTGACATTTATCGCGATTTTGATTGTGCTAAACAAAGAGTAACAATAACGTGCTGTCCTTTTCAGAAGTCATTATTTTGACATTTGTTTGTTTGGGGTTTTTTGTAGTTTGTTTTGTTTGTTTTGTTTTGTTTTGTTTTTTTTTTTGTTTTTTTTGTTTTTTTTTTTGTTTTTTGTTTTTTTGTTTGTTTTTTTTTTTGTTTTTTTTTTTGTTTTATGTTTGTTTATTTTTTTTTTTCTGCTAGTACAATTAAACTGTCTCGTACGTGGCAGAATGTAAGTACCCATTTAAGTACCAATACCTCTGGTACTCGATCATACTTGATTTGAGTAAATATCAGATACTGTCCACCACTAAAAGAATACAGAAAGCGCATGCGCATTGGACATACGGTAAGGCACTGTGAAGTGTCGTGGATCAGGGTTGCCAGTTTGGCATTTTAAATGCCAGATTCCAAAAATCTGGCATTTTTGAAAACCGTTTGGCATTAGAAAAATCATTTGGCATTTGGCATTTTCATTTGGCATTTTCTTTTCTTGTATATTATACTTCAAATGACACCTTTTCTTAATTATTTCTAAACGCGTAAACACAAATCTCTTCACATCGGAAAACTTTGCTATTAAAACTCGCACCCTGAACTAGCCCTGCCTCCCTCAGATATTCACTCAAATTCAGCCCTCGACAAGTATCCTCGTAAGTTTTCTGGGAATCTCCTGCAAAACTCATGTATATTTGCGTCATGGTCGCCTGTTAACTTTCACTCCACTTAGTAGTCAGTAGGTAAAAAATTACCCCAATAGGAAATTTAGTATAATTCAAAAAAAAAAAAAAAATAAAAAAAAGACAAGAAAACACGCAAGCCACCAGGATATGATAGTAAATTGTCTATCAAAAGTGAGTAGTTTTCTTAGTGGGGGTGGGAGTCAACAGACTTTGGCATTTTTTTGAGTGTTTTGGCATTTTTTGAGTCTTCCCCTGGCATTTTGTTGAAAAATGATCTGGCAACCCTGTCGTGGATGTGTTAAATCTTGTCTTGAAATTTTGCAAACTTTTTATTGTTACTATCACTATCACAGTTTGCAACAATTTATGAGATTCCCAGTCATATCTTTTTGATTTGTGTTGGGGTTTTTTTCAGGATGTTGCTTTCCTTTTGTCGGTGTAACAGCATTGAGAAATAATGCGTCTGATATCTCAAGATTATGTCGTTTCCATGGATACAGACAGACAGCTGGAAATGCCCTTGTCCCGACGTGCACATATTTGCAGGTCTGATAACTCAATTCCTTATGGCCGCCTTGTTGTAATGTTACAACAACAATGTTAAACTTGACCCATAAGTGGGTTCGAATGTCAGACCCCTTGTCCTTATTGTAGAGTTAGAGTTGTTTTGTTTTGGGGAGTGAGTATTTTCCGCCGGGCGGAAAATAACCTTTTTTTCTTATTCTCCGCCGGGCTTATCCTTGGGTCTTGTGACCCCCGGTCGTGTCAAAGGTCACATCCGGTCGACCGTGGCGCCAACCGCGAAGTCGCGAAGCCATGATTGTTTTGTTCGATTGTCAATGATTGTGACTCTTGATTTCCAAGCACTTTTTCATCTTATCAACAATTGCAAAAATGCAGTTAACCAATTGCAGACTGAGACTGATACCATTTTTATTCGTCAGGATTCTGTAGAGGTAAGAATTTGACTTTTCTTCTTTTTGTGTTTTTGTTTTTAACAAGGCTCGGACTCAGGACAGTGAAGTGTATATCGAGCAATGCCGATGGCGATATGAATGAGGAGATAGATGAATGAATGAGAATGTAATTGTATTGTAATAACAACACGCCTTGCCGACTGTCACGTGTGCCATGTGTTCTGCATTCCAATGTGATCTTTATGGATTAATCCTTCGTTGATTGTACTTCTAATACTGTGATTGTAACTTTGTGCATTGTAATTGTGACTGTAACAACTGGGCAGTTTTCAGCAGCAGTGGAAGCGGTGACACAATTTTTAGAACTTTGGAGTGAAATTGAGATGCCTCATGATGATGATAATGACAATGATATAAGATATACAGTACTGTAATGAAAAACGATATCATTTTAACCATTACTTTTTTAACAAATTTATTTATTTTATTATTATTATTATTATTATTATTATTATTATTATTATTATTATTATTATTATTATTATTATTAACTTAAACAATGACATTGGTATGTGCCATTTTCACTGCAGTGAATTTAATTTTTTTTTTTTTCATTGACAGCTAACATGAAAGTGAAAGAGTCCAGTTGACGGTACTGGTGTCCTGACAATCAAGAAAGATAGCTGGCTCAAGATGTGTTGTGGCAATCTTATTAATCAGCAAACCATCATCTGTGCCAGCAGAGCAGAGTATCTGCATGCACTTTTTGAAACTGGTTAGTAATGTTTTGAAATCTTCATATAGCGCCTTACATTTTTATTGCAGAGATGCCAACCAGTACAGGTTTCCCGTGTTCTGTACGGTTTTTCTTCCGAAGTACGGGCATACGGTTTTATCATGAAAAATACGGGATTTGGTTGAAGTGAAAAATCCACTTAATTACGATCACAACATGAAAAGTGTTTTCATGCAGAAGAGCTTTCATTATCGATACTGAATTTTGCGTATCTTGCCCAGCCTACTGCTATTAACTATGAGTAATTCACTGCCCTTTTTCGAGTACAAGTTAACGAAGTCCGATTCGACCTTTTCCGGTTGATATCGATTTCTGCACGGTGCAGTAAATACAGGTTTTTGTCCTAAAATACAGGTTTTTGGTCTTGAAAATATGGGTATTCAAAAGGCTAGGTTGGCATCTCTGTTATTGGTGATCAATACAGTACGCTCGAGCATGGGAATTTCGAACAAGTCGGGACCATGCCGGTTTGTTCGAGATTTCCGTGTTTTTGAGTTTTCCAATTTGAGTATTTTACACAGGATTTGAGGGAGGTAAATATGGGTGGTCTTGATAAAATTTGTATTATAATTATAATGATAACTCCCCATTATTATGAACTCTGTAGAGAGTCGATAGTGAGACTGCAATTTCCTTTTCTCTGTCAGTTCAACACAATCAATTAGTGGGGGAAAAAATTCAACAGATCGCAAGGGAGTGTCCACTATATGAACGAAATAAAGGGATTAAAACTGGGAATTGTACCAAGTTTGAGATTTCCGTGATTTCGAGATTTGCATGCTCAAGTATAAATGCTCGTTAATCTAAATGATAGTTTGTTGTCAAGAGTTTTGTCCTGTATGGTAAAGCCAATGAAATTTCAACTGTGTTGGTGATGGTGAAAATGATGGCCATTTAAAATAAATTGGTATGTCTTTGACAAATTCAATTTATGACAATGATTTTGATTATATAGACCTTTCCAAAAATTGCTAACGAAATGCCTCTTTTCTATTTCCATTTTTCAAACCAGAGCAAGATCAACCGTCTTTGTGGAACATCAGACAAAGTGGTTGCAAACAAGTGGTGTTGAATTTTCCTGTATTGAGCCGAAAGAAAAATAATTTTCTGGGAGTTTGCGAAAGCAAATTGCGTTTGATTTGGAGCTAAATCTATTTTCGCCATTTACCTGGGGTTTTTTTTTTTGTCTCAAATAGATTTGATTTTGTAGTTCAAATTGATTAGATACTTATCTCACAAGCAGCATTTTAAACAATAAAAACATGAGGGTAGTGCGTCATATCATATTAGTTTTTGTGATTACAGTGATGAATTTGTAAGATATAAATCATATTTGACCACAATAGTGTTTAAATTTTTCAGCATTTATTTTCTTAGGGAATCGGTTAGCGAATCATTTATACATTTTTTAGACAGATCAATCTACACAATTTTCGTGTTTTCTTGTCCTATGATAGTCATTATTTTGAAAATTTTATGGATCAGCTTATGTCAAATAAGTGTTTTCTCAAATTTCCGTTTTGTGTCATTTTCTGATTTTCTAAGAACCATATATGTCATTTTCCTTTAGATTATTTTCAAATTTATTCAGAATCTTTTTTATGATGTGTTTTGCACATGATGGAAACATTTTGGGGTAAATTAAAATTTAGACGTTTTTTGAATTTTAAAAATTAATTTTTTTCCTGTCGATCCGCACCACAATTTCAGCCGAAATAAAAAAAATATTGTACAGCATTTCTTTCTAGACAATTTTTTTTTTTTCAGAAATTGATCAATTTACAAAATTTGACTATTCTCTTGTTCCATATTGATTATACTTTGAAATTTTGATGGACGTTGTCTGCAAAATTAGCTTGTTTATCAAATTAATAAAGACATTTTTTTTTTCTCAAAATATCATTTTCGATTTTCTGACATTCATAGCTGGATTGTTTCCCATCAGATTGTATACCAAATTTGGTCAGAATCTTTCGTATGATGGGTATTGCATCATGATGGATTTGGTTTTGGGCTAAACTAAAATTTAGTAGTTTTATGAATTTTTAAATTGGATTTTTTCTTGTCATTCCATGCCAAATTTTCAATCGTAATCGAAAAACAATTCTTTAAATATATTTTTCAAGACTTGCTAAGCCTTTCCATCGTGATGTAGCTCTTGTAGGGAACATTGTGTGTAAATTTGGAAGATTTCGTTGGTTTTCAGTGCATCAGTGTCGGAATTTTTTTTTTTTGTGGGGTGGGTGGGGTTGGTCTCATTTTAGCCTATATTGTCTGTGTCATTGAAGACATTTAAATATATTGAGCTTTTTATATAGCGCAATATCCACTAAATGTGCTCAAAATTTTTTTTTTTCTCATAATAAAATGTATTCACTGCCAGTTGTGACATATAGGTTGACTGCTTAGTTCTGATCTCCAGTGCTATTACATACTTGAGTACCTATCATCAGGCCTATTACTATTACACACTGAGTCCCTACCACCAGCGCTATTAGTCATTGAGTCCCTACCACCAGTCCTGTGAGTCACTGGGTTCAAACCACTACTGTTAGCCACTGAGTCCCTACCTCTAGCCCTATTGGCTACTGAGTCCTCACCACCAGCCCTATTGGCCTTTGAGTCCATACCAACCAATACCACTCGCCACTGATTCCTTATCACCAGTCCTGTTACTGTTAGCCACTGAATCCATACCACTAGCCCTGCACTGTTAGCCACCATAGAGAATACAGGACTCCTAGTCTGTGTTAGCCACTAAGTCCTACCACTAGCCCTGTTAGTGTAAGCCACTGAGTCCTACCTCTAGCCCTGTTAGCCACTGAGTCCCTCCCACTGACGTGCTAGCCAGTGAGTCCATACCACCAGCCCAGCCCTATTAGTCACTGAGTCCCTACCACTACCACCAGCCCTATATCTGACATGGCGGTTTTTTGCAAAAAAAAATCCCAAATTTTGCAAGCTAAAAAACCCAGCAAAATTTGCAAAAAGTTGCGATTAAAATTCCTAAAAACCCATAATTCGTTCATGAAAGGGTTTCGCGGTGCTTGCAACAAATGTAAGATCATATCAGCGCCAGTAAAAAGGAAGAAAATGGGATCTAGTAAAAGTTCTAGAATTACAATTAAAGTACCCACGAAAAAGGAAGAACACGCTATCAGTGTACTTATTTTGAGATTATCTAAATGTTTCATCCTGACACAAGCACAGTTCCCCCAGTGATGATAATGAAAATTTGTCAAAAAGGAGGAAAATCTACCGGCCCGTCAGTCCAGGCCAAATCTAATGCAAATATAACATAGCTATTCATAGTTATTTAATATATTATTAGTCCCAAAGCACTCCTGATCATTAGACACATCCTGACCTTTTGCAAATATAATTTAATGAATTGTCATTTCCAATTAAACATTTTAGAGGCCTATAATGTCGCCCTCCATATCAAGTTATTGTTATTATGATAAACTTTTGGCCAAAAGACCAGGAGGTATTTGTAATTTGTACATAACAAACCCGGTTAGTGTCTGTATTATTGCAACCTTGTGATGATGCAGCATATAAATAAGAATCTTTAATTAATTGCAAAACATATTCCATCAACAAATCAAATTTAAATTAGCCTTTAAACAATCATTTCTTAAATCGATCAGCCTAACTTATTATCTCTCTATTACCAAATGATATCTATAAACATAAAATGAAGATAGAAGGGTGGCTGACTGAGAGAGAAATATGGATATGAGAGAGGGAGAATTGATGAATTTATTTTTTAAAAATTGTTTTATAATTAGACACAAGTTGTATTGAATGAATACTATTAACAAATTCAGAACAATCAAACAAAAAAATGAAAAAGGAAGAAAAAAAAAGGACAGGCTTATAAAACCGCCAAATGTACTATCATGCTACAGCTAAAAGGTACATAAATATTTACACCCATTTGCTCCATCCCCTTCCCTTTCGATCATCTTCTCATCCATGGCCACCATGTGTCTTGTGCTACTTTTGATTTTGACATTTGGCGCCAGTGTGTCTAGACTAACGTCATAAATAAAGGAGTGTCACCAAAATTCATGCAACTGAGTAGAGGTGTCAAAAAATGATAGAAGGCATTTTTTTTTTCATGAACTACCACTTAGCAGAAAAGGTTTGACATGACAATAACAATGGAACATTAATGAAAAAAATTGCGGAAATTTTTGGCCAAACGACAAGGAGGTATATGTTTTTACATAACAAATCCGACTTGTGTCTGTATTATTGCAACCTTGTGATGATATAAGAATCTTTAATCAATTGCAAAACATATTCCATCTACAGAGCAAATTTAAATTAGCCTTTAAATTTAAACAATCATTTCTTAAATCGATCAGCCTAACTTACTATTATGTACATATTATCTCTCTATTACCAAATATCTATAAACACAATATGAAGATAGAGGAAGGGTGGCTGAGAGACAAATATAGACATGAGAAAGAGAGAATGCAAGAATACTTTGTGAATTGATTTTTTATTTTATTTTTTAAATTGTGTTATAATTAGACACAAGTTGTAATGAATTCTATTAACAAATTCAGAACAATCAAACAAAAACAAAATTAAAAAGAAGAAAAAATTTTAAAAGACGCTTATAAAACTTATAAAATCGTCAAATGTACTATCATGCTACAGCTAAAAAGTACACAAATATTTACACCCATTTGCTCCATCCCTTTCCCTTTCGATTTCGATCATCTTCTCATCTATGGCCACCACGTGTCTTCTGCTACTTTTTACATTTGACGCCAGTGTGTCTAGACTAACGTCATAAATAAGGGAGTGTCGCCAAAATTCATGCAACTGGGCAGAGGTGTCAAAAATGATAGAAGGCATATTGTTTTTTCCCCCCTGAACTACCACTTAGCGGAAAATGTTTGACATGACAAAAACAACGGAACATTTATGAAGAAATCCTAAAATCCCAGATTGTCATCACTGGTCCCCACTAAATATTTTAAAATTTATTTATTTATTTTATTTTAGTTTTTTTTTTTTTTTTTTGTGCAAAACATTGCAAAGTTTGCGGCCGCAATGCAAATCAGGGATTTTTTTTTTGCCATTTTTTTTTTTTTTTTTTTTCAGCCAGCAACGCGGCCGCAAGCGATGCAAAAAAAAAAAAAACTGCCATTACAGTATTAGTCACTGCGACTGGTCCCCACCATAGGTATTGTCCACTGAGCCCCTACAGCCAGCCCTATTAGTATTAGCCACTGGATCCTTATCATCAGCTCTATTAGCCAATGAGTCCCTACTAGAGGATATTCTAACTGTTCTATTATATTTGGGTTTATTTACAGGTACTATATTAAGTTAAGCCTGTTTCTGTATTGTTGATCAATAAAGAATATTGAATTGCAACAAATACTTAGTTATTTACCTACCACCAGCCCTATTAGCCATTGAGTCCTTAGCATCAGCTCTATTACTATTAGCCACTGAGTCACTACCGCCAGCTCTATTAGCCACTGAGTCCCTACCAATACCACCAGCGAGCCCTATTGTCCACTGAGTCCCTACTACCAGCTCTATTAGCGACTGAGTCCTTACCACCAGCCCTATTCGCCACTGAGTCCCTGTTACCAGCTCTATTGTCCACTGAGACCTTACCATCAGCTCTATTAGTATTAGCCAATGAGTCTCTACTACCACCAGTTCTATTAGCCACCATCCTATCAATAATATTAGCCACTGAGTCCCTACCGCCTGCTCTATTACTAAAGGCCACTGCATCCTTACCATGATGGGAGGGGGGGGGGGGTATTTGACACACAGTAGAGTACCCACTGAGGCCCTACCACCAGCGCTATAGACACATAGTGGTTATTTGTTCCCATCACAGTACAGACGATGTGTAACCTTTAACGTGTCGTGAACGGATTTCCCAATCTCGTTCACGATATGTAAAATAAGGAAAAAGTTCAGAAAAAGTCTCCACCGAAGTGGGCGTTCTCCATACATGGCGCTGGCTTCCGGCGACAACAGACGTGTTGTGAATATTTACCTATTTTCTACACATATTTTTATTCATTTATCATTCAATCGTCGGAATTTAAGCCTAATTTTTATTCAAAATGGATGTGAAGTATATATTGTTCCTGATTTTTATATTTATTAGTATATTTATAAGCATAAATGGTGTTTTAGCCTGTGATTTTACTGCCAAAATAAGCCTATCGATAACTTATACTCCAGAGACTCTCCGATCCCTCCAACCCGTGTCACCCCCACCACCCACTATTGACACATCGTTTATTAAAGTAAGAAAGAGGGGGAGAAAGGGAGAATAAAAACAAAATTTAACAGACGGCCTTTTCGTCCATTTTTACCCTGTGTAGTGACAGGTAATGTAAGATCACTGAAAAATAAAATTGATGAACTGTTTTCACTGTGTCGTTTTAATAGTAATAGTGACTATCGTCAAGCCTCCATAATAAATAGCGTTAACAGAGACTTGGCTATCTCCTCACATACCATCATCATGTTTTAATATTGAACAATATTCACTATTTCGAGGAGATCGGACTAATGTAAATAAACGAACTGGGGGTGGGGTGTGCACATATATTAACAACAAATGGTGCCACCCCAATAACTGTCAGATAAAGAAAATGTATTGTGACGATTATATTGAATTTATTACTGTTTCGTCACGACCATATTACCTACCCCGGGAATATACTCATGTCATCATCGTCAACGTCTACATTCCACCATCATCAGACAACACCACAGCGAAAAATATTTTGAGGAAAGAAATACAGGACATTCAAATTAAGTCACCCGATGCCGTATTGATGGTCACTGGCGATTTTAACCAATGTAACGATTTTACTCTCCCGGGACTTCATCAATACGTGGACTGCGAGACAAGGGACAAAAAAACATTAGATTTATTCCTGTGTAATATTAAAAATAGTTATAAATGTTTACCCCGTGCCCCATTAGGTTTATCTGACCACTGCATGCTCTTGCTACTCCCCACCTACCGCCCTGTTTTTAAACGTGTAAAACCAGTAAATAAAAGTGTACAGATCTGGAACGGAAGTGTGTGTGAAGATTTGCGTGGTTGTTTTGAATGCACTGACTGGAATGTTTTTATCGAATCATGTGATAGTGTGGATGAGCTGAATGACTGTGTGAGTGAGTATTTAAAATTCTGTGAACAGCTAGTGTCTTGTAAAAAAGAAATAAAATATTATCCTAACAATAAGCCTTGGATAACAAAAGATCTAAAACTTTTATTGAACCAAAAGAAAACTCTCTATACTAGTGGAAACAAAAAAGATCTGAAAACAAAACAAAAAGAGATAAAGAGGGTAATATCTAGTTGTAGAGACAAGTACAAAAATAAAATTGAAAAATGCTTTTCTTCTGGGGATATACGGGACACGTGGCGGGGGCTTAAAACTGCTGTTAACTATAATCCAAAGCCCACGATTATATCAGAAGATATCGAAATTGAAACTTTAAATAAATTTTATTCACGTTTCGACACAGCAAACAAATTTGATATTGAAAATGAAAAACATAAATTAGACAGGGCTTTGGAAGATGAAATGGCTGTTGAGGTCAGTGAAGAGGAAACGAGATTCGTATTTTCGAAACTAAACGAGAGGAAGGCTGCTGGGCCGGATGGATTGAAAGGAAAACTATTAAAAGAATGTGCCCACCAGCTTTCCCCCATTTATACACATATTTTTAACTGGTCCCTCCAATGCGTTTCAATCCCTGAAATTTGGAAAACTTCGAAAATTATTCCTGTTCCAAAAAAGAAAAACTTGAAACTATGAACGATCTCAGACCTGTTGCACTGACTTCAATAGTCATGAAATCTTTAGAAAAACTTGTTCTTATTAAAATTAGGAATCAGTTTATGCCATTGAGTGATAGTCATCAATTTGCTTACAAACCAGGACGTGGCGTAGAGGATGCCATTTTGCTGTTTACAAACAACATCTACAGGAATCTAGATCACGCTAGGAGCTATTGCAGATTGCTTTTTGCAGATTTTTCTTCAGCGTTCAATACAATGCAACCCCAGTTGGTTGTTCAAAAATTGACTAGTCTGAATTTAAACAAGTATATAATTGCTTGGGTGCTCGAATTTCTTACGGAGAGAGCACAATATGTTCAATTAGGGCAAAACAAATCTTCCTGTATAACTACAAATACTGGCGCTCCTCAAGGTTGTGTATTGTCCCCTGTATTATTCACAATATACACGAATGACTGTAGAAGTCAAAACCTGAGTGTACCTTTAATAAAGTTTGCAGATGACACCGCTCTTCAAGGCCTCATAACAAATGGCAACGAAGTGGCTTATAGGCAAGAAATTGATAGATTTGTGTCTTGGTGTGATGCCCACCACCTAGAGCTTAACATAAGCAAGACAAAGGAGCTAGTGATTGACTTTAGGAGAGTGAAGGAACCGATAGAACCGTTAAAATTAAAGGACCAATTCGTCCAGCGAGTTCCTCACTACAAATACCTTGGTGTAACGATTGATGACAGGCTCAAGTGGGATGAACACTTGAAAATAATTAGGCATAAGATGTGCAGACGTACATATTTTTTATCAAAACTCTCTCAGTTTAGAATAGATAAAACCCTCTGCACATTATTTTATAGAGCAGTAATCGAAAGTGTTTTGTCATTTTGTATAACAGCTTGGGGAGGCAATTGCTTAGCAGTGGAAAGGAACAAAATAAATTCAAATATTAAAAAATCCATTAAACGCTATATAAATGATGTTGACGATGTAGATCTTTTATACGAGAAATTTTGTATAAATAAAATAACTAAAATATTAAATGACCAGTATCATCCACTAAGACCATCAATTATTATGTCAGAAAGAAGTGGTCGCCCTTTCTCTATTTCAACGAAAACAGAGAGACACCGAAAATCTTTTCTGCCGTCCAGTATTAGGCTTTATAACAACAAGCAATAATCATTTTATATAATTATTTCTCATTTTTACTTTTTAAAAATATAAATATTAATTTATTAATTTATTTGTTTTGCAATCTTTTCAATTTTCAATTTATAGTGACAGTTTTAACTATTTTACAGTGTTGAAATTATTCATATATAAAGCGCAGCTCTGGTTATAGAGCTGCTCCTTTTTTATATATATACATCCTATTTCCATTGTATTTTTATCTTATGTGTAAATTATAACACGTCTGTACAAAAAATTTCCTTTTGGGATGCAATAAAGTATTATTATTATTATTATTATTATTATTATTATTATTATTATTATTATTATTATTATTATTATTATTATTATTATTATTATTATTATTATGTAGAGGACATATATGGGCGGTTAAAAATGCTCTAAAAGCACATCGGGAATCGTCCCAGTACAGTCTAATTCTAAAACATAGTATGGCGGATCGGATCTGTCAGATACACACGATAGGCAAAATAGTAGATCTAGAATTAGGCTTGGTGTCGAAGAGAAAAGAATGAAGGGTGTCACAAGCTTTTATAGGATAGACACGATGACGTCACGTTTACGCGGGAGACAGTGAACAAACACAACATGAAGATTACTCACAACAGCCTGATCGAGACACGACAGTCATACCATAACAAAACACTTACAACAACAACAACATAAACTTATCACAATAATCAGTGACATAAAATCTTCCCCACAATCGTTTGTAGTCTGATTGAGCAACACTAGTGAGAACTAATCACACAACTAGCAGTGAGAAAGAGCAAAGTTAAGTCAACTCCCTTCATTCTCCAAATTATTTTAGTCCGGCAAGCTTGAACTTGAAGTGTGTCTCAAATCTACTGGTTAATTACCCAGTGATTCTCTACCGTCTACCGCCACCGCTATCACCCACTGATTTCCTACCGTCTACCGCCACCGCTATCACCCACTGATTCCCTAATAATAACGAGGGAGGGGGGGGGGGGGGGGGGGGCAAATAACGACCAGATTATTTACACTACACCACGAAGGTCAGAATATGGGAGTCCGCTAAGTCTCAAAGATCAACTTGAAAAACCCGGCGGAAAATAAGCAAATTTGTTATTCTCCGCCCGGCGGAAAATAAAAAGAAGGACTATTTTCCGCCCGGCGGAGAATAATGACAGCCTTTGTTTTGTTTTTTAATGGTCTTGGATTTATGACTCCTGACGTTCGAGAAAATCTCACCAAAAGGCATCGCTTCATAAACTATATTAAACCTTTTTATTTCATATGGTCCCTGGTCTTTAGCTTTTCTTATTGTTATTTAGGATTTCATTTTTATCCGCCATTTAGCCAGCGCAATTTTTACATACACAGCTGACATGTCTGTTAATTTTTTCTTGGGTAGGTTACACGCAGTACCTACTAGAATAACTAGAATTGTTCCTTAGGTATTCATATGCTATTGGTAGAAGAAGAAAATAAAAATACCCTTTAGAATATGCCGTACTTCGTGTACTACTTTCTACACAGAGGGTCGTTAACATCACACTGTCTCAAAACGTGCACAATGACACGGCAATTCAATATTAAATCCCACTAACCAATGCGACTTGGGACCATTGACTTAAAATGAAAGGCTTCAAAACAGAGCGGGCATTGCGCCCATTTCGCTTAGTAAAATATAACGATGATGATGTTCTTCTTCTTCTTCTTCTTCTTCTTCTTCTTCTTCTTCTTCTTCTTCTTCTTCTTCTTCTTCTTCTTCTTCTTCTTCTTCTTCTTCTTCTTCTTCTTCTTCTTCTTCTTCTCTTCTTCTTCTTCTTCTTCTTCTTCTTCTTCTTTTTTTCTTCTTTTTTTATTATTTATTATTATTATTATTATTATTATTATTATTATTATTATTATTATTATTATTATTATTATTATTATTATTATTATTATTATTATATTATTATAATTACCATCATTATTATGACCCTATATTATCATCATCATCATCATCATCATCATCATCATCATCATTATTATTATTATTATTATTATTATTATTATTATTATTATTATTATTATTATTATTTTCATCATCATCATCATCATCATCATCATCATCATCATCATCATCATCATCATCATCATCATCATCAATATTATTATTATTATTATTATTATCATCATCATCATCATCATCATCATCATCATCATCATCATCATCATCATCATCATCATTATTTATTATATTATTATTATTATTATTATTATTATTATTATTATTATTATTATTATTATTATTATTATTATTATTATTATTGTTATAATTATTATTATTATTATTTATTATTATTATTATTATTATTATTATTATTATTATTATATTATTATTATTATTATATTATATATTATTATTATTATATTTTTAAATTATTATTATTATTATTATTATTATTATTATTATTATTATTATTATTATTATTATTATTATTATTATTATTTTCATCATCAGCATCATCATCATCATCATCATCATCATCATCATCATCATTATTATTATTATTATATTTATTATATTATTATTATTATTATTATTATTATTATTATTATTATTATTATTATTATATATTATTATTACAGTGTAACCCGTGGATAACGACATTGCCCGGGACCGGAAAATTATGTCTTTATACAACAGGGGTGTCGTTATTCTGGCGTTTTCAAGATATCGGGAAAGGGGGCGTGGTGAAACATACACATAGGAAAATACATATATATACACACTTGCGCACCAACTATTTATTTGATAAGTAGAGATCCAAATAACTCGGTGTTGAGAGATGTTTTAAAGGCATCAAAGGTCTAACAATTCATTGTATAAGTAGTCAATGAGTTCCACACAGCTTTTATCAATCACATAAAATTTATTTTTAAAATTTAGTTTTTAAAAAATCCATTTCTCTCAACCTCATAATGTTATCATGCCTACCTTTGTGTCAAAAAAGGCTTTTATTTTCTAACAAACAATAACAGGAACAACAATTTTTCTTCACATTC
>NC_088360.1:21996862-22036862 GCF_034508935.2 Berghia stephanieae | reverse complement strand
AACGCGAAAATATGGGACGCTTTTTCGGCATTTTTTTTTCGACCTTTGGTTGTATCTTGCGTAATAAATGGATTAAAAGATTGAAACTTGAAGAGCAAATTAGGATGGTGTTTTTGTAAAATACGGGAAAAGTACTCGTCATATTCATATGAAATTTTACAACCAAAAAGAAGAAATGTTCATGTATTACCTTGTCAGCCACAAAACCTCCACGCCCGGTAGTTTTAGAAATATTTTACTCCAAAGAGTAAAAATCTATTTTTAACGGTCTTCTGGTAATCGCACGAGTTTTGTCGCTTGACATAATCTAAAATGACCTTTTTTCTAAATGTGTGCCAACTTTCAGTCATATTCATCGATAAACAGCGTCGTAATTAATTTTTTTAAATAGCATATACGAAACGGCTTCGTCCCATATTTTGACACGAATTCGGGCACTTCGTGAGCGAAAAAGAGGCCCAAAGATTTGTGCGGGATAGTCATTGCTAAATAATTGTAATTATAAGAGTTATAATAATATTATTGATTGTTAGTAATAATACGATAGTGATCGCCTAGATGCCTGCTAATAATAATAACGTAATAATTTTCCTTTAAAATATAGTTTTAAATGCCCTTTATTCAAAATGGAAGCCGCCTATATAACCACTCTGAAATATTTTTAGCAAAAATAAGATAGAGAAAGAAGTTTACTGTAGAATTTGCGGCCAAAACAAAATTGATTTATCACCGGTCTGCGAGAGTCTTATTTGACACCTAGACAACGCCCCAAATTACGTTCAATTCATTTCAAATTTACTCCATCTCTCCAGCAAATTCATCCCATGACCTCCAAACTGATCTCTATCCATGAAGCGCCAATCAGATGTTTACAATTACCCATTTCCAATTGGCTGCTGAAAAAGGACATTTATAATTTCAATCGTCCACCAGTCGGTCATCGGCAAAGTCAAATAAGCCCCTCCCACTCAAATCACATATCCCCTCGAAACTTCGGCCTTGTAGCGCAGTCCACCGGCCTTTTGATGTTGCACAATCATCCGCCACCTTTGATCACATCGCTTTTTGATGTCATAATATATCTACCCTCTTTTCCCACGCCCGTTGACTGTACCAACGGGCGATGTAGAAGAATATCGAGGGAAGGTGCGAATCGTGAAGACGGAATGGCAAATCGGTGTGAAAGTTATAGGTTCAAAGTTCAATTTTCACAGAGAAATCATGAGAACTTGACTGAACAAGCAATAAAAATCGTTCCGTGCTAAAAATGTGCGTACATGAGTTTTATACACACACACACACGCTCCCCCCCCCCCTCTCTCTCTCTCTCTCTCTCTCTCTCTCTCTCTCTCTCTCTCTCTCTCTCTCTCTGAGTGTGTGTACTACTACTACTACTACTACTACTACTACTACTACTACTACTACTACTACTACTACTACTACTACTACTACTACTATGATTACTACTATGATTACTACTATTACTGCGCTATCATCATCATCATCATCATCATCATCATCATCATCATCATCATCATCATCATCATCATCGCCATAAAACAACAACAATAACGTTATCACAATTGGACTCGTGTTCTTATGTCTCAGGAGTTTGAATACGGGACTATTTTGTTAGCCAACAAAGAATTAGACAAGATGTGTTTCATTGTGCAGAAACCGGTCATTACAAATCATTGAAATAAATGCTATATTAAAAGTAGATTATTACTCTTATATTTACTACCATGTGTTAGGGTAACAAAACTCAGATAACATCAATTTGAATTTTTTAAACAATTACAAATATTTTTCAGGTAAATTTTAAATAGAAAAATATACATTTTTCAAGAGAGAATAAAGTATACTCACCATTTCTTGATATCAATGAAAATAATTGCGTCTTGAAGATGAAAATGTGGCCGTTATATCCATATAAAATAGAAAAATATAGAAGAAGTGTATGGTCAGCAATTGCAGTGTAAAAATGAACGTTTTTACGAAATCTGTCCTATAGCCTGACTGACAATGAAATCCAAGCGGTGCATTCTACCTGCAGGGATAAATATAGGCGTTTTCACGTTCTGGACATCTGTTATGACGTAACCACACAGTGGTCTCCCCGTCATCGACGGTGGGTCGTTCCTATTGGGGGTGAAACGGTAGTAAACGAAAGTGAAAGATATTTAGTGTAATAAACGGCTGTGTACATCAATTCAACATTTAAACCCTGCTGTTTAACATCTATGATAGAATACAGACAGCATTAGAACAAACACAGACAGAAGTTGAACAAACACAGATAACAGTAGAACACACAGATATAGCTGGTGAAATGGTCGTGTGTCATTGTGTGACAAGAATCGTTTAATTACAAATGGACAGATTTAAAACTAAATTTTGATCACCCTATATTTGCAGTTTTTCTTTTGAAGAACTTTCTGCCAGAGTAATCTCATGCTTGAGATCCGAATTATCAATTTGAAGTCCTCCAAGGACCAAATGGTCACGTGAATAAACACTACACTTACACCTGAAGAGTAAGGGCTCGAACTATAACTATGCACTGTCCGCATCTCTTGTTTATTTGGCCTTCATATGGAAATTTGATCCTATTACTATTAATCATCCTGAGGCGCTGCATTGCGGCAACCGTTTGGGTTATCTAGTTCATTTCCTGAGCTAGACACAAAAGAAATACTTTTCCTCAGAAGGAATAATTTACGGGTTTGATTTAAATTAAATCTCTCTCCAGTTCGCCTTCAACGAAAATCGAACAAATTTGTGTGATTGTCTATGCATAGGAACTCGAGTTTTTTTTTTTTAAATCTTCATTTGAAATTATTTACAAATATAACGCAACGAAGTTTGCGGTTACTCTTTCTCTCTCTCTCTCTCTCTCTCTCTCTCTCTCTCTCTCTCTCTCTCTCTCTCTCTCTCTCTCTCTCTCTGAATTAATTTGATTGTTGCTATTTTCCCCTATCTACGTAAACTCGGACAATGGGGATGAAATACTATCCACACTAGCCAATGATCTTTGCCTGATGAATGCATTCTGGGATTTATTATTCAGGGAGTCCACAACAGTATTTCCCTAAATTCATGATTTGTTATTCTATAACCAGTCTATATATTGTAATTGGTTCTCACCATCTTCTTACGAAAAGTCATACATTTATACCTATCTAACTAAACTGAATCATCAAATTTAGCTAAATGAACATGACTTACAAGACATCATTATTCTCGGAAGTACAAAGTGCGACAAATTTATCTTTGTGTTATGTGATTGCATGAAACATAAAAGTCAAAAGTAGCTCAACAACGTCTCATAGATGCGCATAATGGACGGTGCCCCCGTTTCGAGCCGAAATAAGTCCCGGCAACCCTTGTACGCAGAATCCCTGACTACGTCTAGAGCTACACATACGAGGTGGAAGTCGGTTTAGACGAATTCAATCCCTCGTGGGGGCGGGGACGTTACCTCCTCTAAGCTTGGTGAGAAGTTGCCAGGCTTTGATACCAGTAAGAGGAGACATTGGGTGGCTGCGAATCGGCTTCGGTCGAGGAGCTCCTAACGGCAAGTGCGCTTCATCGGTGGGGTCTTTCTACCTGTCCCATATGTACCCGCTGTGGGCAAGAACCTGAGACGGCAGAGCATCTAGTCGAACGGTGTGTTGTGACGATGCTACCCGGTGGGTTTGCGACGGTGCACGAATGCGGACCAGACTTTGCTGATTGGGTCGATCGTCATAACATAGTAGTGTGAGAACCAGAAGAGGCTGCTGCCCAGTTTGGCAGACCAGTACAATCTTTTAAGAGTTAAAACAACAAGGTCTTAGAGCCAATCGAGTTTGTCTTTCGTCACCGGATCGTCCTTGAGCGACACATCATAATAGCCTTTATTTGCCGACAAAGGCAAGGAGAAGCAGTAACTCCGTGATAATGGTAGTTAGTATATATGTATCAAACATCAACTGACAGTCGAGCTATCTTACATGATGAGAATTTAACAGGGTTGTATCCCTGGTATTTCTTTATGGCCGGCGATTGGCGGTAGGGTACAGACATTCAAGCAATATGCATATTGAATATAAATGAAATAATAGCACAGATCATAAACAAATGTTAAATATAGTATAAGATACACATAGATATAGTTTTGTGTACGTATTCCAACTTACGAACACCCATGGAATAGCAAAATTAAAATATATACACAAACTATAATAGTAATGCTAGATTAAAATTGAATTCACAGTAATATCTCGTTCCACTTTAAATGTTAACCAATAATTCATTTTACCTCCAGCCGAGGGAAGAGCTTTTTACAAGTTTGAAACTGGAGGGATAGCTCTTCTTTCTTGGGATTTTTTACTGACAGAGACAACGCTGTAAACGGCCAGGTACTCATTTTACACCTAAATAAATAAATAAATCAATCAATCAATCAATCAATCAATCAATCAATCAATCAATCAATCAATCAATGAATAAATGAATAAATAAATACATAAATGAATAAATAAACTTAGGACTCCCATATTCCCATGGTGGTGAGTTTTTAGAATGACGAGGGACATTTTAATCGATCGATATTTTAGGACGAGTTTCTGGCCAAATTGTGAAGAAGTGTTTTCGGCAGCCTTGTATAACAAGACTAATTTTACTCTTTCAGATATGATTGTAGATTGAATATTATATCACACGTTGTCCAATACCATTGGATTATGTTCTTTTTCTTCTTCTTGATGATGATGGTGATGATGATGATGATGATGAGGCTGAATCGACTGGGGACCGAACCACAGTTCCTCAGATCGCCTGATGGCGGCGTTAACTGGTCCACCAAAATCCTTTGAAAGGGGGAAAAATGGTATGGAATAACTTAATAAGTGGCCACGCCCTCTGTGCTCTCCTTTTTTAAAAAACCATAAGGAACAGCTTCCCATGAAGCGTAAGCAAAAAAACAGAGGATGGGCACTATTTGATATTTGAATCTATTGGGTACTAAAACCGAAATCTCATCGGGATTCGAGAATTGGATCAAAATAATTTTTTTTTTACTGAGACTGATAACAGTAAGTTAAATATAATCTTGTTATTGACACATTCATCACGTGTTTTCATGGTTTCATTGTTCAATAAGCTCAATAATGCTTTAGTAATCCCCCAATAGGCCACATGGAATAACATTTTCGGTTCATCCGTAGACTCAAGCCACTGGTTTGATTTGGTTTTGGAAAAAGAAAAGCAACTCTTGCGGCCTAATACCCATTCACATCTGAGTCGAGTTGTGTGCAAAATGCCACTTTATCGACACAAAGCTGTCCGATTACAAAATTTTTAATGAGACAAAGACAATTTTTCTCCATTTTTCAAGCTGATTCCAACAATGAGGTTTTCAAATTTATCGCAATTAGATTATTTGTCATTTTTTTTTTTTAATACCCAATTGACTGCTCAGTATATGAATACGTAATCCTTGGCGGCTAGCGAGTGGGCGTTAAATTTTGCCTACCCTTTCCCCCTCAGACGCACACACACATACACACACACACACACACACACACATACACACACACAATGTCACTTCTGGCCAAAGTTGCCTAATTACAACTTAGACTCGAATGATAACAGCGAGTAGGGTGTCAGATTTAACTTCAGTTTTAAAGGTCTAATTCAATTCACACCGTAATAAATCATAATAGTGATCATTCTTGATATATTAGAGCATTAAGATATTTAATTCACATTACTATTAAGATATTTTAAATATATGTAGCTACGTTATAATTATTTTAGCGACGATACGAACCCCTTTTAATCGTCGAGCCGAACGATAGGATGCGAGACGACGATAAGTCGGTGTGTGTGTGTGTGTGTGTGTGTATGTGTGTGTGTGTGTGCGTCTGCGTGGGAAAGGGTAGGCAAAATTTAACACCTACTCGCTAGCCATCAAGGATTACGTATTCATTTCCTGAGCAGTCCATTGGAGATTTTTAAAAAATAATGACAAATAATCTAATTGCGATAAATTTGAAAACCTCATTGCTGGAATCAGCTTGAAAAACGGAGAAAAATTGTCTTTGTCTCATAAAAATCGGTCTAGAAATCACATTTTTTGTAATAGATTTGATTTTGAAAACAGCTTTCTCAAATTTTATAATTTTATGATAATTTCCTTATTTTCTGGTCGATGTTCTTGATTTATATATCATTTTTAAAATCTCAATCAGACGAACGCGCTCATGTACCTCGATTGATTCAAGAGTTTAAAACACAGATTTCGTGTTTTGATTGTGAGTCCAGCCTTACTAAGAGTTCACGAGCGTTGAGATAGTGACGTAACTATACATACAAGACCTCGTTCTCCACGCCACAGTAGGGCTTCCATTCATCGCCTTCTGTCAACCGTAGTCTTTGAAGTTACACAACATATACCGCCTGTGATGCCTGCACATAAATCAAGGGTTGAGCTGACTCATGTTGACAAGCGAGCTATCAAAAGAGCAATCCGTTGATCGGTCAAAAACTCAGGATTTCATATAAGGACATAAGTTCTGGAAAGCGATACTCACCCACCTGTCAGTGGACAGAACTGATATGATGAAATTAGGCCTCCATAAAACGTTATATCATGGTAGCTCCACCCTCTCTTTCTATTCTGGCGTAGATGTAGACGGCGATAGCATTTCCGATATCATAATGACTAGTGGGCAAAGGGTTAAAGCTTCCAAACAATCCCAATCGTCTTCTATCTCTAATGGGACCCTTTTGCGCAAACAGTCTATTTACAGTAATCGTTTTTACTGTAAAGAAAGATGGGCCTATATCTTTTGTGCATCTGCCAATACCAAACATTCACTTTGTGCCTCAGCAAATTTAAAATCCGTTTCTATGCTTTTAATTGAAGGTCCTTGTCCTTGAAGCACCAGCCCGTGCCGAATCCCTGCCTCCCAGTCCTTGCATAGTGGTAAACCCCTGGGGTCTGATTCATGGAGCGGGACTATGGTAGTCTCAGACTATAGCAAAGTCTGAGACTTTGTAGACGAAGACTTTGGGAAGTCCGAGACTACGGAAAGTAAGCTATTCATGGAGTCAGACTTCGTCCTTGACTATCAAGTCTCTGACTACGCTTGCGAAGTCTCAGACTACAGAGGCCAATCTATTTTTAACTGGGGATTCCTAGGAAACGTACCACAACACGTCATAGAAATGTGTTACTTATCCAGCTGCGCATGCGTCATACGAAGTGGCACAGAAATCATATCTATTTCTTCTTCGTTTTTGTTTTGATCGTTTTTTTTTGTTTGTTTGTTTTGTTGTTTTTTCCCCACAAATAAAAATAGTGTGAGACAAGTTTAGGGGTGTAAAAATTGTTTGAGAATGTGTGTGTGTGTGTAATGTTTTTAGTAAATATAAATAACGATGGCACTTAAATGATTCTTATCCACGGTGTAGCATTGCTATAAGTAGAGAGCGGTGGGCGCTGCCTGAAGCATGGGGTCCAGAAAATACTAACGAAAGAGTGATGATGGAGAGGAATCGGTGGAAACAATACAGACAATGGGCGTTTCGGATACAAACCCTTCGTCGGCACAACAATAAACAAATAAACGTTGAAAACAAATTGAAATGCAGTATAAATTGCATCGTCTGTACTCAACGATGGTTGGAGTGTGAACGAATCGTTAGCGCGGTGTGATTGAAATGATAAGGCCAGTGAGAGACGTGACATTTCTAGAAAATAATGGACGATAAAAGACTAAAAGAAATGTAATAGTAGTCGTTCTAGTAGTAGTAGTAGTAGTAGTAGTAGTAGTAGTAGTAGTAGTAGTAGTAGTAGTAGTTGTATTAGTAGTATTAGTATTAGTATTAGTAGTACTTAAAGTAGTAGTAGTAGTCGTAGTAGTAGTAGTAGTAGTAGTAGTAGTAGTAGTAGTAGTAGTAGTAGTAGTAGTAGTAGTAGTAGTAGTAGTAGTAGTAGTAGTAGTTGTGTAGTAGTAGTAGTTAGTAGTAGTAGTAGTGTTGTTGTTGTTGTTGTTGTTGTTGTTGTTGTTGTTGTTGTTGTTGTAGAAGTCGTAGCAGTAGTAGCAGCAGTAGTAGTAGTAGTAGTAGTAGTAGTAGTAGTAGTAGTAGTAGTAGTAGTAGTAGTAGTAGTAGTAGTAGTTGTAGTAGTAGTAGGAGGAGTAATGATAATAGTGAAAGTAGCAGCAGCAGCAGTAGTAGTAGTAGTAGTAGTAGTAGTAGTAGTAGTAGTAGTAGTAGTAGTAGTAGTAGTAGTAGGAGGAGGAGGAGGAGGAGGAGGAGGAGGAGGAGGAGGAAGTTACTATGAAATTGTGTGTTGGGGGGGGGGGGGGGGGGGAAGGAGGAGTCCCTGCAGATTGTTTTGAATTGGCAAGATGAGGAGTGTATATGCGATTGTCGAATCTTCGAGAAAAGTAAAGAAAAGAAAATAAACAAAACCAAAAATAAATAAATAAATAAATAAATAAAAATAAATAAATAAAAATAAATATAAAATCAAAAACTGTCGAGTATTCTTGTTCTAACCGCTGTACAATTACTTCCCCAGCGTAGAGGACATATGATCTTGAAATTTAGTCCCAGACTACGATATTCACGCCTGCTAAATCGCGGGTGTAAATTTCACCCGTTTAGTCCCTCGTTTAGTCTTAGACTTCGCGTAGTCCGGCTTCATGAATATCTTACACCGCCTTTTAGTCTGAGACAACGGATTTAGTCTAGGACTATCGTCGTAGTCCCGCTCCATGAATCAGACCCCTGATGTCAGTCATCGCCGACACCAGAAAATTCCTGTCAGCCCATAACTACAACACACTGTTGTGAAGTCCAGAAAACCCTGCAAGCAGGAGCCAACCCTGGAACTAGCTGATACATTTGCCTCAATCAAGCAAGCCGGGATAAAGATAAGCCAAACGGGCTTATACCATTTAAAAATAAATTACATACCAACACATATGATTATATCAAAGTAAATGTGACCCATCGTCTCAAAACGGTATTACGTCCGAACGAACCAGGGGTCTGATTCATGGAGCGGGACTATGGTAGACTCAGACTATAGCAAAGTCTGAGACTTTGTAGTCTAAGACTTTGGGAAGTCCGAGACTACGGAAAGTAAGCTATTCATCGAGTCAGACTTTGTCACTGACTATCAAGTCTCTGACTACGCTTGCGAAGTCTCAGACAACAGAGGTCAATCTATTTTTAACTGGGGATTCCTCGGAAACGTACCACAATACGTCATAGAAATGTGTTACTTTTCCAGCTGCGCATGCGTCATACGAAGTTGCACAGAAATCATATCTACTATTTCTTCTTCGTGTTTGTTTTGATTGTTTTCTTTTTTTTGTTTGTTTGTTTTGTTGTTGTTTTTTCCCCACAAATAAAAATAGTGTGAGACAAGTTTAGGGGTGTAAAAATTGTTTGAGAATGTGTGTGTGTAATGTTTTTAGTAAATATAAATAACGATGGCACTTAAATGATACTTATCCACGGTGTGTAGCATTGTTCTAAGTAGAGAGCGGTGGGCGCTGCCTGAAGCATGGGGTCCCGAAAATACTAACGAAAGAGTGATGATGGAGAGGAATCGGTGGAAACAATACAGACAATGGGCGTTTCGGGTACAAACCCTTCGTCGGCACAACAATAAACAAATAAACGTTGAAAACAAATAAGATGAAATGCAGTATAAATTGCATCGTCTGTACTCAACGATGGTTGGAGTGTGAACGAATCGTTAGCGCGGTGTGATAGAAATGATAAGGCCAGTGAGAGACGTGCAATTTCTAGAAAATAATGGACGATAAAAGACATAAAAGAAATGTAATAGTAGTCGTAGAAGTAGTAGTAGTAGTAGTAGTAGTAGTAGTAGTAGTAGTAGTAGTAGTAGTAGTAGTAGTAGTAGTAGTAGTAGTAGTAGTAGTATAGTAATAGTAATGGTAGTAGTTTTAATACTAGTATTAGTATTGATAGTAGTAGTACTAGAAGCAGTAGCAGTAGCAGTAGTAGTAGTAGTAGTTGTTGTTGTTGTTGTTGTTGTTGTTGTTGTTGTTGTAGAAGTTGTAGTAGTAGTAGCAGCAGTAGTAGTAGTAGTAGAAGTAGTAGTAGTGGTAGTAGTAGTTGTAGTAGTAGTAGGAGTAATGATAATAGTGAAAGTAGCAGCAGCAGCAGCAGTAGTAGTAGTAGTAGTAGTAGTAGTAGTAGTAGTTGTTGTTGTTGTTGTAGTAGTAGTAGTGGGAGGAGGAGGAGGAAGTTACTATGAAACTGTGTGTTGGGGGGGGGGGGAGGAGGAGGAGTCCCTGCAGAGTGTTTTGAATGGGCAAGATGAGGAGGGTTGTGCGATTGTCGAATCTTCGAGAAAAGTAAAGAAAAGAAAATAAACAAAACCAAAAAATAAATAAATAAATAAATAAATAAAAATAAATATAAAATCAAAAACTGTCGGGTATTCTTGTTCTAACCGCTGTACAATTACTTCCCCCAGCGTAGATGACATATGATCTTGAAATTTAGTCCCGGACTACGATATTTACGCCTGCTAAATCGCGGGTGTAAATTTCACCCGTTTAGTCCCTCGTTTAGTCTAAGACTTCGCGTAGTCCGGCTTCATGAATATCTTACAACGCCTTTTAGTCTGAGACAACGGATTTAGTCTAGGACTATCGTCGTAGTCCCGCTCCATGAATCAGACCCCAGATGCTTAAAAGGTGAATTAAATGTTAAAATTGGTCAAAAATATAAATTGTTGGCATTAGCACCCTAAAATAAGGTATCCATTCTCATCAATAAAACATACAAACTCAACACAAGTCTGATATTTCTGACTATAAATTCAATTTTCAACATCTTAACCATCCCGACTTAATACCGTTTTGAGGCGAAGGGTCACAAATAGATAAATAGATAATAGATTAGATCCACTCAATTAGAGCTATTCTTCCTTATATTAAATAAATACTTATTCTTTCTATCTTTTCCTGTAACAATCTAATTAAACTTTATGTATAGAATTGGTATTATTGTATTGGGCATTCCTATTGTCTTGACTCACTTGTTATTAATACAATTAAGTTATAAGGGACCCTAAGGCAATTCTTAATTGTAGAGGATGCCATGATAATAGCACGGATGGCTTGCAGAAAGTAGTAAATAATAAGGATAACAAAAGACGTCTGATAGTTTTCAGGTTAAAATAGAACAGGAAGTTTTTATTGAAAAAGTGAAAAGTACATTAAACTGGTCTCTGTGGAAAAAGACTTCTATTAGTGAGGGAAAGTGAATCTGTAGTATACAAGTAGATGAGATAGTAAAAAAAATAATCATACTATAAGGTGAGGTTACATACTCTAAGACACCCCCTTAAACTCAGCTTTGTAAGGAAAAATAAAGGAAATAAAAATGATTATAGTTAAGGTAGTAATCTACTTAATAATATAAGATTAAGTAATAGTTAATATTATGTTCTTGTAATGGATGGATCAAGTTTTCTCATTGAAAATGAAAATTACTATTGATTTAAACAACACTAACTTGTAGAGGTATAAAAGATACCATCCAAATTAAAGTAATATTTACATGATTAACAGCAGTAATAGAAGGTACATAAAGGTTTAACTATTGGGTCATATTCAGTAACAATAATTAGCAAAAATATGAAACCGATAATATAATAATAATAATATCAATACTAGTCATTGCATGACTGCAGATACAAATCTTTCAAATTTTCACTCTAGACATGGGTTTTGTCAAAGCATCAGCAATATTCTGTTCTGAAGGAACATACATGATGGTCATATTACCATTTTGTACCATATATCTGAGAAAGTGATACTTGATATCAATATGTTGAGTCCTCTGACTTTGTACAGGGTTCTTAGCAAGCGCTATTGCTGACTGATTGTCACAATTCATCGTAAAGACATTTGAGTTCACATTGGTCATATCATTAAAAAGTGCCAATAAAAATATGCCCTCCTGTGTGGCCAATGCTAATGATACATATTCAGCCTCACAGGTAGACAAAGAAACTGTATTTTGTTTCTTTGACTTCCATGAAATCAGAGGTCCCTCATTTGTTAATTGGAAACCGTAGCTAGAGACGCTTTTTCTGTCTCTTGAATTTGCCCAATCCGAGTCGCAAAAACCATTCAGATTGAGGGGATTTTCTGATTTCCTGAAAATCAATTGTCTATTGATTGTTGCTTTCACATATCGTAATGCATGTTTGGCTAGTGTCATGTGGTGAGCATTTGGTTTAGACATATGCTGTGAGAGTTTGGTAACGATAAGGCTAAGGTCTGGCCTTGTGCTTGTCATCGCATAAATTTGTCCACCAACTATTTCTCTATACAGTGTCTCATCAGTTTCTTCAGCATTATCACTCTCAAATTTGTCAATATTTAAATCACAAGGTGTATATTTTGGCTTACAATCTTGCATGTTAAACCTGACAAGTAATCTATTCAAATAGTTTGTATGATTCATCATAATAGCTCCATTTTCATGACTGAAATCTATGCCTAGGAAGTTTGATATTTGACCTAGGTCCTTCATTCTGAATTTCTCATTCAATTTGTCTTTGATCTGAGACAAGGTAGTATCTGACTTAGACATCAAAAGAATATCGTCAACATAGCATAGAATAATTGTCATATCATTTTCTTAGTGCATAGTGTAGACACGTGGATCTACTTGACTTTGGGTGAATCCCTGGTCATTCAGAAAGGAATGTAATAAATTGTTCCAGTTTCTTCCACTTTGCTTCAAGCCATAAAGGGATTTCTTTAGTTTTAAAACTAACTTTTCACCAGATTTACTCTTTACTGTGTAACCTTCAGGTTGTTCGACATATAACTCACAATCAATGGGCGCATTCAGATAGGCGGACTTAACATCCATCTGGTGGATAGTAAGTTCGTCCTGAACTGCGATTTGTGTCATGGTTCTGATTGATGTAATGCGAGCGGTGGGAGAGAATGTTTCATGATAATCGATTCCAGGTATTTGGGAGTAGCCTTTGGCAACAAATCTGGCCTTATGCTTTGGTTCATTGTTAGGACCATTTTTCACTGTATAAACCCAACGACCGCCGATAGCTGATCTTCCAGGAGGAAGGGGGCTTAACTCGAAAGTGTCATTCTCTTCCAAGGCTGTGATTTCATCATTCATTGCATTTGACCATTTTTCAGATTCTTTGCCAGTAATGGCTTGTTTGTAAGACATAGGTAAAGGCAAGTTGGAAACATTATAACAATATTGGATAATACAATTCAAATGGTTATCAATCTCATCATCAATAAAGTAATCATCCAAGTGTTTTGGGCGTGATCTTTGTCTTTTTGCTTCAGCATTACAGCTGGTGTTGCCATCACTACCAGTAGGGTCAGTGATGTTTTCACATGGTTCGAATTCATTTGTGGGCGTACAGTCATCTGCAGAAGAAAGTACAGGTCGAGGGGTATCCCTCTTTGCTCTATCGGGCAATACAAAGTCATCATCTGAGACTTGCTCTACATTTGTACAACTTGGTACAGGCACAATGCTGTCTTTATTTTCAGGTTTGGCGAATTTAACCACCATTATTTTGGAAACAGTGTCTGATTCAGGGAAGTATACCAGATGTGCTGGACTCCCTTTGTCAAACCCAATGAAAATTCCCATTCTACTTCTATCATCCAGTTTCTTGGGGTTCTGATCTAAGGCATAACATGTCGACCAAAATGGTTGCATGTTGGCAATGTTTGGCTTATTTCCTGTTAATAATTGGAAAGGGGTACATTTGATTCTTTGGTTAAAGCACCGGTTTCTGGTGTAGGCCGCAGCCATGACGGCATACGTCCACAGACATTTTGGCAGCCCTGATTGAATCAATAGACACCGAGACATCGAGAACACGGTACGCCATGCCCGTTCAACGGTACCGTTCTGATGCGGGGAATTAGGGGCAAATAATTCGTGTTTTATTTTGTTATCCCTGAGCAGGGCTTTGAATTGTTTAGAGATAAACTCTCCCCCATTGTCGCTGCGGACACATTTTACACTACCATAAGGCCTTACATCAGCCAGAAAATTTTTCATGGCTTCGATAGCATCACTTTTACACTTCATAAAATAAACCATAGTCAAATTTGAATAGTCATCTACACAGCATAAAGCATATTTATGTCCATCAATAGAACTTTGTTCGACGGGTCCAGCTAAATCTATGTGAACTTTATCTAGAATTTTGCATGATCTTGCATCTGGTTTTCGGTTTACATTGTTTGTCATTTTCCCTAGCACACAAGTACCACAGTTAAATTTTGCATTACGGTCAGTGATTTTCATACCTTCGACTACCTTCTCTAATGATAAAATGTCCCGAATATTGCAATGTCCCATGGCTTCATGCCACTGTTGTAAAGTACGAACACCTTGTGTATCTGCTGCCACACTGTTTATGAAATACAAATTACCGGTTCTTTTTATGTTGAAATCAACTTCACCATCATGGGTTGACAAGGTTGCATCATTTTTGGCGAATTTTATAGTTGCACCATTTTCTGTTGCCGCTTTCACAGAGAAAATACTTTGTGAGAATGAAGGTACGAATAAAACATTATTAAGGGTAACATTATGGTCAACTCCTTTCGTATCCCGGAGGGAAATTTCAACGCCGCCTTTGCCTTTCACTTTCACAATATTTGACGGTCTGGACTGGTGCCATCGGCCAATTCAATTACGTGGTCGGCCGGGTTAAAATTTTCTTCGAATCGAACAAATTTGTGTTGGTCATTGACGATGTGGATAGTTGCCCCACTATCGACTAGGAGCGCATTGATTTGATGAGTATGTGAATGTGATGGATTGGCATCACAACTGAAACAGTAGTTAATGCGAGGTGATTGCGTTGATGAACTTGATTCTGAGTCGTTAACAGATTTCGCTGACTTGAGTCTGCGGCAGAATTTTGTGTCGTGTGATGAGGTTTTGCAGATGTTGCAGAAACGACTTTGTGGGCGTGAATGGGTTTCTTTACGCCTACAGTAGGCGGTGTCGTGTGTTGTACTTTTACAGTTTTCACACCAACGATGATCTCTACCTTTTCTATGGCTGTTATTGTTACTGCTAAATTGAACGTTCATGATGGATGTGTCAGATCGTTGAATCTTTTCGGTGTCTTCATAATTTCTGATGGCAATTTTGAACTCAGTAAACGTTAGATCTTTGTCCTTCTAAGTAATGACGGCCGTAAACGAGTTGAATTTTGGAGGCAATCCTTTGATAATCATAGCGATTAGAAGGCTATCGTTGATGGTTTCACCAGTATCACGAAGTGATGCAGCAGCAGTTTCTGATCTTAGCAGATAGTCCGTGACGGATTCTTGGTCAGCCTTAATTAGTGACGTGAGTTGAGTATATAGTGTAATAACTCTCGGTTTACCTTTTGGTAAATAATGATCTCTGAGGATCTGTAGCGCTTTTCTGCCGTTGTCCCTTGCGTCTCTTATTATCAGGGATAAGGACCTGTCATCTAACACTTGCACCAGTTCGGCAAAACATTCAGCATTTTTGTTGTCATCAACTTCGACATGTTGGTCGTCTAGGTTGGCAAATACTGTGTGTAAATCTCTTATCCGCATAAATCCCAAAAACTTTACTTCCCACAGCTCAAAGTATCGCTCGTCACCGTTAAATAATAATTTATTTCTGTGGCTGGGCACATTACCTGTAGAGGATGCCATGATAATAGCACTGATGGCTTGCAGAAAGTAGTAAATAATAAGGATAACAAAAGACGTCTGATAGTTTTCAGGTTAAAATAGAACAGGAAGATTTTATTGAAAAAGTGAAAAGTACATTAAACTGGTCTCTGTGGAAAAAGAGTTCTATTAGTGAGGGAAAGTGAATCTGTAGTATACACGTAGATGAGATAGTAAAAAAAATAATCATACTGTAAGGTGAGATTACATACTCTAACATTAATCACTCCTAGATTAAACCTGAGCCGTTTGTGGTATAAACGACATGTTTTCAGACATTGGATTGGGAGAGGTGGACTAAATTGCCTGGTAGTCTCCTTATGACCTTTTTCTATGGGCTACATCAATGACATTCCTTATGGCCTTTTCCTATGGGCTACATCAGAGACATTCCTTATGACCTTTTCCTATGGGCTACATCAGAGACATTCCTTATGACCTTTTCCTATGGGCTACATCAGAGACATTCCTTATGACCTTTTCCTATGGGCTACATCAAAGACATTCCTTATGACCTTTTCCTATGGGCTACATCAGAGACATTCCCTATGACCTTTTCCTATGGGCTACATCAAAGACATTCCTTATGACCTTTTCCTATGGGCTACATCAGAGACAATTCTTATGACCTTTTCCTATGGGCTACATCAGAGACATTCCTTATGACCTTTTCCTATGGGCTAAATCAGAGACATTCCTTATGACCTTTTCCTATGGGCTAAATCAGAGACATTGTTCATTCAGCTCTCATACCGGATATTTCACACTTATCGTGAACAAAGTGCTCTTATTAAATCTATCGCGCCACAAAAACTATAAAACACTGAAAGAACTCAAAAATATTTTGGATTTGCTTGTAGCTAGCCATATAGCAACCTTGTTGAGACTTATTGAGCAAAAGATAATGGTAAACAAAATCTAAATCATCTATGGATTTCAATAGTCTATAATATGTAAAACTAGGCCTACATTGGCTGTGCTGTTGTTCTGTTAATGTGTTATGGAAGACACAACCTGTGTACATTCATCAATATGAGTAATATTACAAACTTTGTCCCTTAATTAATTTGTGTGTATAAATGACACATCACCGCAGTGATGAAATCAGTTTCTCCACAACTTCACAACAGGACAGGTGAGACCGACTTTTATATTTTTTGGTTTCAATTACTTTGCTGAAAGTTTTTCATACTTCATTTTTTTTCGCTATTGAGAGATTCGAGTTGATAGATTTTGAAATATTTTGAATTTCTCCTTTTCCGGGATATTGTGTCTTCAGCATGAATTTATTTTTAGGTTTCTTTTATTTCTAGTGCAAATGATATAAATAGAGCAGGGTCTGAGTCCTGCATTTGTCTAAACTATTGGACTGTAATATTTTGTGTACTTTTTATCATCCTTAAAAATAGTGGTGCTGTGATTTTATAATTTACTATAGACTACGCGACTTTGTAATGTGTTGATTATTACTATACATGTTATGGCATTAATGTCATTCTACATTTTACCATAGACTATGCGTCAGTTGTAATGTGTTGAATATCAATACATGTTATGGCATTGATATCATTCTACAATTTACCATAGACTATGCGTCAGTTGTAATGTGTTGAATATTAATACATGTTATGGCATTGATATCATTCTACAGTTTACCATAGACTATGCGATGTTATTCTTTGATTATTTACCATGTATATTATGGCAATAGACACTGGTGACGGAGTGTCATATTTTGTGTTGAATTTCATCATTGTTTTAGTTAAATTAAGCTCAGCGACATTTCATTAAAATCCTATAGTTTTACCCTATATGATAAATAAATACGTGCGCTTATTGTTCAATAAAATAGAGATTGATTTAAATGTGTGTACTTGAATGAAAGTGTGAATTAACCCTAATCGTACGTTGGTGGTAACTTTGTTACCCCAGGCCTTGTTATTATTTTTTAAATTTTAATAAGTCATATTTCAAATTTTTCCCTGAAATTTTCAGTAATCCTCTAAAATTCCCTTTTACAAAGGTTTATGTTCAACTGGTTACAAAAAAATGTATAACATAGTGACCATTGGCGATTTCGTAACATGCCCCTTTTCCAAATGGGGGTAACTTTATGCCCCCGCTTTCCAAAGAGAAAAAAACCGTATATCAATTCGTTCGTCGGGGGTAACTTTATACCCCCACTTTCCATAGAGAAAAAAATACGTATATCAATTCGTACATCGAGGGTAACTTTATGCCCCCGCTTTCCATAGAGAAACAAAACCGCGTATACACCGATTCGTACATCGAGGGTAACTTTATACCCCCGCGTTCCAAAGAGAAAAAAAAAACTGTATATCAATTCGTACACCAGAGGTAACTTAGTTACCCCATTGTGGAGTTGCTATTATTGATTACCAACCAACTGCAATGTGAGAAGTTTATGCGTTCCTGATCGCTCTATGTGAATATAAGGCTTGAAAAAATTACAAGTACAGCATTGCACGCTTATAGCGAACTTTTTTTAAAAAAACCTCGTAATATAGGGAATGAGATTAGCGGAAGAGTACCGTCCCTTGATTGGACGTCACCCATAGTCTGTGACGTCACCGGCGGAAAAGTTATTAGAGAGAGAACGTCATGTTGGTTGTGCGCATGTGTCTCTCGTCCTCGCTTCCGGTGAAAGCGGCTTGAGACACTTCAAAACCAAATTGACGTTCTCTCTGTAAGGTGACGTCCAATCAAGGGACGCTACTCTTCCGCTAATCTCATTCCCTATTGACAATCAACGTCTTTCTTCTCGTTTGCCTGATATAACGAACCACTGATACGTAGGTAGTTTGACAATTATTTTCTGCCTACAGCAGCTCTTCACTATATCTGTGTTCTACGGAATTGATGCTATGCGTTTAGGTAAAATAATCACAATAGCCACCCGCCAGGCTAAACGTACCAACACATAAATCTGTGTATAACCTTGAACATTTATTCTATTCTTAATTTGCCTGGTTGAATTACTTTGCATTGTCATTTTCAACACGAGTCAAAGTCACCCCTGTTGCTGGTACATGAAAAAAATAAATTGACCGTAATGGTGATGAAAGGAGGGGGGGGGGGGGATGAAGTCGATAGTAGGAGATGATGGTGGTATTGGATGTTGAGTGTATGGTGGATGATGGTGTGTTACACATACTGTTGAAGGGGGGATGAAGTCGATGAAGATAAAGGGATGTGTATGACTGTTTGATGATGGTTGATGGGTGGTGTGACACATACTGTTGAAGGGGGGGATGGAGAGTCGATGAAGATCAAAAGGTGGATATGGATTGTTGATGATGGTGATGGTGGTGACACATACTGTTGAAGGGGCAACGTGACTCAGCGTTACGGCCTTTGGTACCGAGTTCGATCACCTGCCGCTCCGCTGTGTGGCCTTGAGCGAGTCATCTCGCCCTAGCCCAATTTGTGGCGCTGCACTGCGGCTTACGCCTGGGTTATTCCTGTCTTCCGTTGGAATAGACCCGAGAGACAAATTTTCCCAATGGAATGAATAAAGGGAATTTTATTATATTTATTTTATTATCACTGAAGGTTTAATTTTTGAATACCGCACACACGGCCTTCCGTTTCTACCGCACGAAAACTTTTTGTACGACACGCACTTTATGGTCGTTTGTTTTGCTGTCTTTTTATCCCCGCAAGCATAAGTGACATTGGCCACTTCCACTTTGAATTTGATGGGATGATGCTGATGTGTCCAATGGTTCTCCCTCGTGTCCTCGTGTCCGAGAGCTGTGTTAATTGTTTGTCTCAGGTATTTTGAGAGGTTTATCTCACATCTCCGCCTTTCTATTTCTAATATGGCAGCATCTTCTAGTGGTGTTCACACTATTATGTAATGACGATGGGCCCAATCAGCAAATTCCTTACCGCATTCGTGCACGGTCGCAAACCCGTCCGAAAGCTTTGTCACAACACACAGTTGAACCAGATGCTCTGCGGTTTCAAGTTCTATCCCACATCGGGTACATGTTGGACAGGTGGAAAGTCCCCACTGATGAAGCGATTTTACCGTTAGGAAGGTTCTCGACTGAAGCCGATTCGCTACCACCCAGTGTCTCCTCTTGCTGGTGGAGAAGCCTGGCAACTTCTCACCTAGTTTCGAGGAGTGTATGTCCCCGTCCCCTCGAGGGATTGAATTCGTCCAAACCGACTTCCACCTCGTATATGCATCTCTGTTCGTAGTAAGGGAAGTTGCCTACAAGGGTTGCCGGGACTTATTTCGGCTCGAAATGGGGGCGCCGTCCATAATGCGTTTGAGTCCCAATTCCCTCTCTCTTTGATCTTACTCAGCCAGTTTACCGTAATTGTTTCCCTCCGGCATCGGGTGACTGGATTGCTGCCATTATCGGGCCCCATTCTCTAGGCGTTGTTGCCAGCGTTCCTGACACTATGTGCATCGACTTGCGAAGTTCAACATCTACCTTCTCAACGTTTCTGCTTCTACCCCACACTGGAGCGCAATACTCCACGGAGGAATAGCAAAGTGCCAAGGCGGACGTCCTCAGAAGCGCGTGATTAGCGCCCCAAATTGATTCCGCCAGCTTCCTCAGAAGACTGTTGCGTTTCTCTATCTTCCGGGCAACTCCTTCGAGATGCACCCGATAGGTAAGGCTGTTGTCCCGCGTCACCCCTAAATATTTTAGATGCGGCTCATATGGGAGTGGCTGGTCCCCGACGTTCAGTTTGTGGTTGTGCCCGCCCTGCATAGGTGGAATGCAGTGACCACGTTTTGGAAATGTTCATCTTCAGGTACCACATGTCAAAGTAGGCTTTGAGTCCTCGCTGAGTACCCTTTTGAGACGGGTCCACACTTTACTTTGAGTAACGAATGCCCAGTCGTCTGTGTATCCCAGCCTCAGGAAGGGAGGGTTCGGAATGTCGCTAATGTAGACATTAAACAACATTGGCGCAAGAACCGAACCCTGAGGGATCGAATTCTTCAATTTCCTAACTTTACTCGTAGCGTCTCCCAGCGCGACGTGGAATTCTCTTTCCCTAAGATTGAAGAGAACAACTTCAATGTCTTTTTGCACCTTGTGATTTTTTGCAAGTTTGAGCATTAATCAATCGCACCAGACAGTATCGTACGCCGCCGATAGGTCTATAATTACAGCTCCAGTTTGTAGTTTTCTCTCGAACCCAGCTTCAATATGCTCTGTAAGGGCAACGACCTGTTCCGTGGTGCACCTCCCTTCCCTGAAGCCCGCCTGCTCCGGTGGCATGACAGCATCTAGGACCGGCACCCATCGGTGTAATAGAACTCGCTCCAACAATTTGTACAAGCAGCTCATTAGTGATAAGGGCATGTAACTGTCGGTCTCCTTCGCAGATTTTCCTGGCTTCAGGATGGCAACTATCTTTGCGTGCTTCCACACTTGTGGGAGATTTCCTTTTGTAAGAACGTCAGACATTGCCTCTGCCAACCAGGCCCGTGCTCTGGGGCCCAGATGCGTCACCATAAACGCCGTCTATCCCTGCTGCCATGTCGTTCTTCACATCGCTAATGGCATCACCCACTTCTCGGGGACTGAACGGGGATGTCCAGTCCAACTCCTCCGCAGGTAGCGATATCAAAATCGTACGGTGAGCCATACGGACATCGCGCTCAAAAGCCTGATTAGGGCCCGTTTGCTGCGGTTTATATTCCTGGCAATTGTGTCTGCCTCACACTCCGGTGCAGCCTTCGCGTAATTCTGGTCCGGATCCAATTTCTTTATCAGTCGCCAAGCGTGGCGGCTATAGTGTGTAAAGTCGAGACTTTCCACGGTCTCCTGCCACCATTGCTTCCTTCCTTCTACCAGAGACAGAAGTAGTCTATCGGCTACGTCCGGGGACTGGTTCTGCTGGTACTCTTTGTACAGCTTTTCCGACTCTTCCGTCCAGCAGGGGGTGTAACATTTCCGTTTGCCCCATGGAATACAGCGGTGAGTGCTCTTAACCAGTAGCCGGTTAAATCTTGTTATATTCTCGGACTTTGGAGGGATGGCAGATCAAACATGTTCGATATTGGAACTGAATTTCTCCTAGTAAGCCTTCCTGAAGTTCAATCTGTAGAGTGAGGGAGACTGCACCCTTGCTATTGTCACCCCCGCTGTGACCAGAATCGGCCTATGCTGGCTATGCAGGAAGTCGCCAAGGACTGTCCGATTAACCTGCAACGGTTCACTGTTCGCTCCCTTCGTGACGAGAATGAGGTCAGGAGTGTAATCCTTCTAGGCGGGTACCCCTGAAGGTACCCTTGGCTGTAGGCTCGTACACTAGGTACAGATCGTTACAGTCCATCCATCATTGGAGTTGCCTACCTGCCTCGTTGTTACAGACTCGGTAGCCCCATTCGTGATGGTGGCTATTAAAGTCTCCCAGACAGATGGAAGGATGGCTAACCATCGGTACCGGTGGTGTAGTCCAAGTCGCTCTAGGTGGTTTGTAGATGTTATGCAAACACAGTCCACTTACCTCTCCGGAAATTCTATTCACCCCGTTGGTGTCCGTTGCGCTCTCAATGATCCATACCTCCGATGGCTCTTTAGCATAAACGCTAGCCCCTCCTTTGATCCTCGAAGTGTCCTCTCGTTGGACCACCGTATAGCCTGGGATCTGGAATCGAGAAGATTGCGCGCCTGAATAGTCTCCCGTAATAGGAGGATATCAAGGCGATGGGCGGCGAGTGGCTTTGACAAAAGCTCATTTTTTTTATTTTTTTTTTTTGCCATACTTTGGCTCTCGATATAATATGCGTCAGGTCGCTAACCCTGGTATCGCATTTTCCAGTTAAGATGTGTTGGGACGATCGCTTTTTTTCTCGACCGTGCCGACGACCCTGACGACACTAACGCGGTAGTATTTGGCCAGGCGGTCGACCGCTTCGCCATTGAATATCCTGTCTGTTGTGTATTTCATGAACATAGCAGTGTGGGCCCTGGAGGAGGCCATTTGGGCACCGGGTTGGAACTCCATTAGATCTCACATATCGGGCGTGCCGCTCAAGTGTCTCGCTTAGGCTCGATATCCGGATGGTCTCGAGACGGTCAATCGGCATTTTCAAGCCTCCTCACCGTGTCAAGGTCGGAGATCCACGAAGGAGGTGATATGGCCAACTCCTTTGTCACAGCAATGTTGAAGCTCCCGCGATTCGCCTTAGATGATGCAGTACGGCTCGTGCACATCTGCCGTGGTTGCAACGAGAGCTCGGCTACAACAGGAAACTTGAAAACCCCATTCTACGGCTTGTGTAATTCACATAAATCCTGCTTGATAGTGTTGGGTTATTTGATCGCTTTTACTCGATCGACGATCGAGCGCCAAGCCACGAGTCAGTGCTCGATCTCAATGCCGGAAGAGCGAGTTAGTAAAACGATCACTCGATCGTAAAACGATCAGGCGGGTTGTGAGCTTGAGACGATCTTGACACGTGAGACGAGCTTGAGACGATCAGGATTCGAGCGAGCGGAGGGGTAACGAGTGTTTCGAATCATTTCAAATTCAAACGATCACAGTTTGCCATCCGATACCAATCGCCAATGTTTGCACACGGTAGTCTGTGGTTCTTCAACAGCCCTCACTCCTTGTCAGATGTTAGTGTGTCTGGGTGGCAGTGGCAGGGAAATTCGTATAGGTGTATCACGCGTGTGTGACAAGACTTCATTAAACCTACTAAAGTTTGACTATCACACACACACACACACACATACACACACACACACACACACACACACACACTAAGGCTATTTCTATGACACACACGCATCCCTCTATCAATGAACACTCCTACAGTAGTGCGGCTATGTGGTCTAGTCATGACGTAACTATAGGTAGTACTCTAGTCGACCATGGGTCTCGTGCATTATAATGGTCTAGTGGTATGACACCCGCTTTGGGATCGGAAAGTCCTGGGTTCGAGCCTCGCGCTCGGTGCATAGTTGAGTCTTTGGACAAGGCTCTTTACTCACATTCTCTCACCGTACTCAGGTGTAAAATGAGTACCTGGCCGTTAACAGCGTTGTCTTTGTCTGAAAAATTGTAATATCGCCTAACAGGCGGCATGTCCCGTCCTACATATTAAATGTTGCTGTTGACCGGGGACCCCTTTACAAAGCGCTTTGATCACATTTAGTGGATATTGTAAAGCTCAATTTTTTAAAGTAAAACATTAGCTTTGAATATGGAATGTTTCAATTTTAGATGCCTGTGTATTCTTTGTTAGTTCCCATCATCATCATCATCATCATCATGATAATATCATCATCATCATCATCAGGGGCAGCGGTACGGTCTTTGGTTGGCACCCGAAAGGTACCGAGTTCGATCACCCGCCGCTGAGTGGTCTTGAGCAAGTCACCTTGCCCTAACTAAATTTGCGGCGCTGCACTGCGGCTATCGCTTGGGTTATTCCAGTCTTCCCTTAGAATAGACCCGAAAGACGAATCTCCCCTATGGGATGAATAAAGGGAATTATGTTTAATTTATTTATCATCACCATCATATCAGCGGGATCATCATCATCACACCACCACCACCACCCTAATAATAATGGATAAAATAAATATCAACACATTTCAATGTAATAATCAATCTAAAATCAATCAGTGCTCCTAAAAGACCCTTTGATTTCTTTGTCTAATTCGTTCCATACTTTTGGAGTCCCGACAAAGAAAAAGATTTTCAGCTAACTATAGTTTATATATGGGAATATTAATCAGTCGTTTATATTGGAATCGGAGTTGTCTAGCAGGTGTATTAGTTCAAAGCGCATTTCCAAGGATTTACCATGCTCAATGAACTTCACAATATTTAATTTAATTTATTCCTCCGGCACGCCATATCGACCATACATCCATTTCGTACAGTAGGTACCGATCGCTGTTTGGAGTCTTTTTGTATTAAAGCTCTTTACAATACCCGTCATTGCTTATAAGATAAGAATACATTCACACCTGAGTCAAGTGCCTGACACACGGACTTAACGTCTGGATCACAATTTTCAACAATCACTGTCACTCATCCGGACATTGACAAGGCTTGATTTTGTGACAAGAGACACCGTACCACTGAGCGACCGAACAAATAATCACCATCTGCGCCATCGTCATCATCATCATCATCATCATTATCATCATCCTCATCACAGCCGTAACAGCCAGCAAAACCACAATAATCATCTTCGGGTCCGTCTATCCGTGTGGGGGTGGGGGTGGAACCTGCTAAAGTATTTCATTTTTTAAACAGAAACACGATAATCATCATCATCATCATCATCATCGTCATCCATTGTCGTCGGCATCGTTATCATCGTGTCCGGGCAATCCGTGTGTGTCTGGGTGTGGAACCTGCTAAATATTATTATTATCTACCTACCTAATAAAAACACACCATTCTTGTTCATTTATTTTTCAAATAATGAAATGAAAGGCACGACCTTTCCCGCACACACAAGAGGCGATGACGACCAGTGACAAATTATGGGAGGTGGGGGCGGCCGACAACTTTTGGCGCGACATAAATATGAAATGTTAAGGTGACAGCCGGATGATGGTGGTGGGAGGGGGGGGGGGTCTCCTCAACCCTTCACCATCAACAACTGTTTGATGGCGTGTGTGTGTGTGTGTGTGTGTGTGTGTGTGTGTGTATGTGTGTGCGATGCGACGAACGATCATAATCAAGGCTGCCAGACAGTCAGATTTCTTCTTGCCCAAGTAGTCAAATAGACCCCAAATAGCCAAACACCACAAGCATTCTGACTCCCTTGAAAAACTCATTTGTTTTGATTAACAAAACAATCGACTACAGCTGGATAAACTTATCTTTTCATTTTTTTTTAAATAAAAGATTTTTTTTTTAAATGAATAATAATAGAAAAGCGTTTCTTAGTAACCAATTTTGAACTTGGCCATCTGGCAGCCCCCATCATAACCAGCTGCAGTCAAGCCAGCCACAGACATAAGAGAGGGAGGGGTATGTGAAGTTTCCTGTGGCAAACGAGTTGCTCGTGTTTTTTTTTTTTCAAACGAATCACTGCTCGATGACGTCACTGACTCGAAACCCGCTCGAAACCGACTCGATTTTAGAGGACTCGATCGAAAACCCGCTCGATTTGATCGTTTCAAACTCGACCCAGCACTACTGCTTGACTAGAACGGGATGATATGTATTGGAACATGGCTACAATTCAATTGAGAAAAACTACGTACTCAAGAAGACAAGAGGAAAGCACGTATAGGGAATGGAGATTAGGTGGTAGTTGGGTTCTTTGTGCAACATATTATCCGTGACGGCGCAACAAAAGGCTAGTGAGAGGCGTATGACTGACCGACCAACGTGTTGATATACTTAGGTATGATGTGTTAGCATAGAGTGAGGGGTGTGCGACTCTTGACTGATAAATTATGCCCAATGAGCAGTGAGATGTGATGAGCTCTAGGTGGCGGTATGTGACGCCTGACACAGTGGTGAGGTTGGAATGGGATGTATCGTGCATTCAACCGCATTCTGTTCTGAAATTAGTTAGGAGGGTCGGGGGGAGGGGGGGGGGGGGGTAAGGGAAGGGATAGCCATGGATCGGGGGTGGCGGGGGGGGGGGTAAAGGGATGGAAGTCCCAGTCACGTCAACTGACCCATTTACTCAGGGGGAATAACTAGAAATATGTTTTTTGTGGGTTTTAAACATTTCCTTCAGTATTGCTTCGCATCAAATACGTCTGCAACAGGGTTTTTTGTTGCTAGTCCCTCTATCCTCGTTGTATCGGAGTTCCACTTTGGTGGGTGTTGAGGATCTGTGAGGCGCCAAACCACCTATGACAAAATAAACGAAAGACCCCCCAGCCACCTGTTGAACTTCCGTTTTGTTGTCAGGGAGTGACACATCTTGTCCATCATGTGACCCCTCCCTTTGAACCATTGTAGCACCACACAAGATCGGGCTTTCTTTCCTCTTATAGATCTATATTATTATATTATTCCAAGAGGCGTCGTGCGTGGTGCATTGTGTTTAGGAGTGCATACATGGTTTGTTGTGATTGGAGACTTGTATCCAACAAGAGTGAATTTCTTTTTGATGGCAAATATTGACTCGCCTTTTGATATAGCCTGTATTTGCTGTAGATGATGTATGTTTGTGATTGATATGATTAGATGGGCAAAGATATATATATATATATATATATATATATATATATATATATATATATATATATATATATATATATATTTAGACCTGCATGTGTGCCGACAATTGTCGGTTTTCCGACAATCACAGTCGTTGCGATCTCCCGGGTCACTTATTTTTTTATTGCTAAAGTAGTCTGATTGCGAGTGACGTCAATTGTTGGAGTGTCGGCGATCCCCAACTCGACCGTGGCCTTCGTGACTAGAATAACGAAGGTCACGACTCGACCGGCGGCGAGCAGTCAAGTGCCGACTAGTGCCGCGCTGAAGATCGGTCTGGACCGCGGTCCGACGGTCTTTTAGCTGTGAACCGAAGACCGGTCCAAGAGGGGAAGATCGGCGGCGGTCCTCACTTCTTATCACCTTTCAACTAGTGCGGGGCGGTCCTTGCAAGGACCACGGTCCTACGGTCTCGCGCCATAGCCTACTACTTCCCCAGCGATTCGTTGCTTCGGTTGCCTATCTTCCACCAATCACCACCCATCCCACTTAATTAATCGCACCCACCCCCCTTTGCCATACACTAAACGACACAGACGACCATACAGGCAGACGACCACCAACCTCCACTCCGCAAACCGCCCTTTCGTGTGTGAGATGGGGGGAACAGGAGGCGCACGCCTTGGACGATTCCATTATACGGGGTAAATTTCAAAATTTACTACACCATAATGATCGCAATGACAATGATCTATGGTGAAGGCATGACCCCTCTTCTCTAATGGGTTATTGTTTGAAATGTATGTGACTACAAAAGATGTGTGTGTTTGTGTGTGTGTGTGTGTGTGTGTGTGTGTGTGTGTGTGTGTGTGTGTCGAACCTAGCAAGTAGCAAATCCGATTTTTTGTTTTCTTTTGTCCATCTCTTGTCACCACTCCTTTCTATCGCAGTGTTGTCATTTAAAATAATACAATAATATTAAAATTTCGTTTGGTGTTTTTACTAATCAAATAATATGAGTTTCATTAGTTTCTTCCTTCCAAAAAACCCAGTTATAACGTCTGAATTTTAAAAAAGTCCAATAGAATATTTGGGGACCCCGATAGCTCAGTTGATAGAGCACTCTCTTTATACGCAAAGGGCCAGAGATCGATCCCGGGTGCAGTCGATTTTTTTCTGAATCCCTGTCTACTCAGCAATGAATGGGTAGCTGAGTTTGTTAGATCTGGCGAAAAGTCACCATCGACCCCTCTTATCACCTCATCCACCCCCTCTTATTATAACTTCACGTCTCTCTCTTACTCTTCAATGCTCGCTGCCCTCTAATGTGTGTGTGTGGGGGGGGGGGGGAGGGGGGGGGGTAGGAGTTGCGTGTGTATCAACGCCACGAACAACTTGATCAACGCCTTGGGCGATGCCATTATCTCCGTTAATGGGGATAAATTTCAAATTTTATTAAATTATCGAAGTAACAATGAAGTACGGTGAGCAAATAAAGAAGGCATCACCCCTCTTCTCTAATTAGGTTACAATTTGAAATGAGTGTGACTACTCCGTGTGTTTTACTCCTGTAGGCCACGGTTTTCATCGTGTAGCGGTCTTTAACGGTTCAAGAATGAACGATCCCACGCTCTCAAAGGTCAAACCGGTTCGAATTTCCAACAGTCTCTCAGGAATGTTCAATGTCGAAAAGGACCGGTCCTACTAGGACCGGTCCTTGCGGTCTTCATTTCCCAAGGACCGTAGGACCGTGGTCCTTAAGGGGAGGGGCGACACCTGAAACTATTTTCAAGAATAATGATTATATCCAATATATTTTTATATTGGGACATTGCCTATGACCAATGGATTCTAACCATGTGATTTATTTCGGTGGGCGTGTCCGGTTGCCATGGTGACGGCCGCCATCTTGGATTTTACTCTTCTCTGGGTGCTATTTTAAAAAGTTACTTTCTCAATAACTTTCCATGGAATTTTCTTGAAATTTTGCATGCTTGTATATTTGTATATTATTAAAAGAAATACAGAGCATTTTTTAAATTTTTATTAGATTTTTATTTATAAATTTTCAAAAAAAAAACTTTTTCGGTATGATAAAAATCATGTTTTTTGACATAAAAATGTCAATTTTTCAAAAAAAAATAAAGATATTTAAAATTCCTTCTGTATGATTTTAGATAATCACTATAGCTCTTGACATGCAAAGTTTTAAACAAATTGATTGATAAATGACAAAATAAGATAAAAAATAGTGTTAAAAAATGTCATTTTGAGAAAATCGAGATCAAAGATAACAATGAATGAAAATAATAAGACAAAACCGTACAACCAGTTCATAACATACCAGCACCGTATGAGGGTCCCCCGTGTTCTTTTTCTGCCTCCCTCTGGGCTTTTTCACGGGTCTGAGCTTTCATTTTGCGTCTTTTTTTCTCTTTATGTTGAGCAACCCTTATGCTCTGGTCAAGTCTTTTTGACTCTGCTTGCTGACTCAACATCTGGGAGTGTTCTCCCAGTCCACCGATGCCCAAAGACACTTTCAGGGATGTTATTTCTGTTGGACCAAAATTATACTCTGCACCAAACTCAACTTTTTTTAGGGAATGGAAGTATGTTTTATGGCATCTTGACCAAACAGAATTATGAAACCTTTCGTTTGGATTTTGTGTTGTCTTCATCTCACAACACTTCAACAAAGCATATACAGGCTTCAAGTGCTCATGGAGCAAATCAAAATTCAAAGGTGTATTTACACGCTGCTTGTGTCAACAGGATACACATTGGCAGCAATATATAGTATTATAAAAGCATCTGGAGTCCGGTTCAGGAGGACAATACCTATGTTGAGGGAAGTCATTGGTGGAATAACCGTGGTAAAGACCAGCAAGAATAGCCCATCTCATTTCTTTCCGCTGTGGCATTGCTTGGAATCGCTTTATCATAATACTACTATCACACACCACATTCCAATCAAAGATTTGTGGCCACGGGTCAACCACGAGCCATCATAACTTTCTTGCTTTTTTGGCTTTTTGAACAACCACATTAAATCCAAATGCATCGAGGCACACGAGAACTATCTAGACTGGAAATGCTGCGAAATCGAAAGAGAATACAAACCCAACCCCCAACAAGCTCACCAAAGAATAAAAGAACTATCAGGGAAAAGGAAAAGCAAAGCAGCAGGAAGTTGTATCCAAAACAAACAAGGGGAACTGCTATTTGAAGAACAACATATAGAAAGCCGATGGGTAGAATACATAGGCGAACTGTACAATGATCCAAATAGAAATGAACCACCACTGAAATTCAAAGAACCATTAAGCGGACCAAAATCACCAAAAGTGAAATTGAACATGCCATGGAACGAATGAGGGATGGTAAAGCAACAGGCCCTGATGAAATATCTGTAGAGGTATTAAAAAGCCTAGGAGATCTGGCAATTGATGAACTTCACATATTATTCAACAATATATACAATACTGGGAAAATTCCAGAAGATCTCTGTAACTCTATTTTCATAGCAATACCAAAGAAAGCAGGTGCAGTCAGATGCGAAAATTTTAGAACTATAAGTTTAATAAGCCACATCAACAAAATACTGTTGCGTATAATTATCAACAGGCTAAGGAATAAGATTAACCCCGAAATCGCAGAAGAACAATATGGATTCCAACCTGACAGAGGGACAAGGAACGCAATATACCTCCTCCGTGTTTTAAGTGAAAGAGCTATACAGGTTCAGACCCCACTATACCTCTGTTTTGTCGACTACAAAAAAGCTTTTGATAGAGTATGCCACGAAGAAATACTAAAACAACTGCACTCCATTGGCGCTGATGAGAAAGACCTCAGACTCATGCAAACATTATACTACACCCAGCAGGCATCTATCAAAATCGGAAACTCTACAGGAAATTCCATTCCTATTAAGAAAGGAGTCCGTCAAGGGTGTGTTGCCTCACCAGATCTGTTTAATCTATACCAAGAAACAATCATGAGGGGCATAAATAATATGGAGGGAATAAAAGTGGGAGGTCACAACATAAATAATATAAGATACGCAGACGATACGGTACTCATTGCAACATCAGAAATCCAACTTCAAAAGATTGTTGACAAAGTGGTAGTAGATAGTGAAGCCAAGGGAATGGAAGTGAATATCACCAAAACGGAATGCATGGTAATACAGAAAAACCCCGAAAACAACAACACCTGCAATATAACGATTCACGGCGAGCAACTTACCAACGTAGAAAGTTTTAAATACCTAGGTTCAATAGTGACAACAGATGGAAGATGTAACCGAGACATACGAGCAAGAATAACTCAAGCCAAACAGGCCTTCATGGACCTGGGAAACATTTTGAAAAACAAACAGATGTCGTTCGGGATTAGATTCCGAGTCTTGAAGTGCTACGTGTGGCCAATCTTGTTATACGGATGCGAAAGCTGGACTACAAATGCAGAAACACAAAAGAACATTGAAGCTTTTGAAATGTGGTGCTTGAGAAGGATGCAGAGAATATCGTATACTGCACACAAAACGAACGAAGAAGTGCTAAAACAAACATACCAACAAAGGAAACTAATGCCCTTAATAGTGGATCGACAACTATCCTTTTTCGGACACATAGTAAGGAAAGATAAGAATGAATACCTGGCAAGTTGTGGAAAAATACCTGGTAAACGCGCCCGGGGGAGACAAAGAAAAACACTCATAGACCAACTGAAGGGCTTCACCAGCCTAACAATCCAAGAGCTGTTTGAAAAGGCAAGAGACAGGGAGGAATGGAGAGAGATAATTCATGCAGTATCCGAAGCCTGGACCAGGCATGGAACCTAGAAGAAGAAGAAGAAGCAAAAAACTGTTGCCAACGTTTGGATGTTTTTGTCACTTTAGGTATAGTTATAATAATCCAGTAAAAATTGGAAATATTTAGAGATAATTAACGTGAATACGTGTCAAAATTTGATAAAACAACTAATCAATCGAAATGTAAACAAATCGTAGTAAAATATAATAGTAAGAGAGGCGAACTTTCACCCTGACTCAACATCCAATCCCTGGCGCGGAGTCAGAGGTCGAGAACAAGGTCAGCCAATCAGATCGCACCATTCGTGATCACCTTGTATTTACCTGACAACTTGACCTCTTATCAGCTGTTTGACACACAATCTTTGTTTGCGACGAACAGTTTCTAAACCTCTCCCCTGCCCATATTGTGATATTTATGAGACTGAAACCGTGTCAACTTGACGGGCAAAGAGTAGACTAAACTATCGATATCAAAATTTACAACATCGATATGGATTATAATGCTTTTCAGTCCTATTATTTTCAGTTGAATTTTCATAAAAAATTGAAAAGTTTGGTATTTTCATGTCGACTTCCATGCTTATGAAAGACGATTTACAAACTTTATATTATCCAAATCACCATCTCAGTGCTGAAAATATGTGAAAAAATGATTGTTCTTTCATAATAAAAAAAAAACTGAAATTTTATATTTTGACCCAAAAATCGATATTTCAGGTGTCGCCCCTCCCCTTAAGCTTGCCAAGGACCGCCCCGCACTAGTGCCGACTCTCAAGCGCTCGTTCGGCAATTATCGGGAAACTTCGCTAGTCTCCGATTTGACCGCAACTCTTCACTGTCTGAAAAACGAGAAGTGTGTCGATATAATCGAGCTAGCGCAGTTCGTTAACTTTCGTTTTCATAATTTCGGTATTCCATCCAAGTAACTTTTGTTTTTCAATTGAACGTTGCTACATTTCAATTTTATTCGCACTATCAATCAACTTTCTGGATTTGTCGTTGTATATTTTACATTATTTTTTTTTATCATGCCTGAACAATTCTTTGACCGTTCGTCGGATCTGAAGTCAGTTGAGAATGGTGTTCGAAATCTATTCAAATGGGATCTGGAAGAGAAAGACTGTACCGATGATTTTCTCTCGGAGTACGTGAGAAAGCCAGCACAGCCGGGTGCTGCATTTTTATTTTTTAAATTTTTTATTTGCCAGTGGATTAAAGTCTAATGATTGGGATGGTTATTGCTCTTTAGAGAGAAGATCAATTATTCCAGGTTAAAAACTACTGTGTGGGGTCCGATTACGATGGCAAAGGAAAATCATTCAAAAGTGAGATGTACGGAAAGTGTCCCCATCGGCGCAAATTCCTCTTAATTAACTTCAAACCGGAACCACTTCAAGAAACAACAACAGTCAACAAAACAACTCAGTCCTGACGATGGCAAATTAAGCCTGAAACATTGATGTAGACTGTCCCAAACATTGTGGTAAATATTTTAAATAATAATTCGCTCCATTACTACATGTCGAGCACTTTTCGTACCATATTTGTATCAAACACGATTCAATATATATATATATATATATATATATATATATATATATATATATATATATATATATATATATATATATATATATATAAAGAGAGACAGACCTATTAATAGATAGATGGATAGATAGATAGATAGATGAAAAGGAAAGAGGGACAACAAGAATATATATATATATATATATATATATATATATATATATATATATATATATATATATATATATATTATTTAAAATATTTACCACAATGTTTGGGGCAGTCTACATCGATGTTTCAGGCTTAATTTGCCATCCTGAAGAGTCCTGAAGATGGCAAATTAAGCCTGAAACATCGATGTAGACTGCCCCAAACATTGTGGTAAATATTTTAAATAATAATTCGCTCCATTACTACATGTCGAGCACTTTTCGTACCATATTTGTATCAAACACGATTCAATATATATATATATATATATATATATATATATATATATATATATATATATATATATATATAATTTTTTAAAATATTTACCACAATGTTTGAGACAGTCTACATTAATGTTTCAGGCTTAATTTGCCATCGTCAGGACTGAGTTGTTTTGTTGACTTGTTGTTTCTTGAAGTGGTTCCGGTTTAAAGTTAATTAACAAGAACTTCCGGCGATGTGGACACGTACCGTACATCTCAATTTTCGTGTTGAGTGTGGCTTCATGAGGGTGTTTGGTTATAGTGTATTTCTCTTCCAGACATAAGCTACATTATTTTGATGTTGGTGTGTATCCTGTTGCTTTAGATAAAATTTTCCATGAAATGTTGTGGTCTAGTTTGTTATCTTTTAATTTCCAAATATGTTCGCTGAGTTTTGTGGATGTTTTTTTGTTAGTGTTTCTAAATGTTGAGGTGTGGAGGTTGTATCTTGTTTTGAAATTATTTTCCGTTAGTCCTACATATTTTTCTTGCTTGTTTGTTTTAGTTTCGGGACTGTGGCTTGGTAAATTAAACTTGATTCTAAACATTGTTTGTTTATCGGGCAATGTTCCTTATTTCTGCAGTTGCATTTTCTGGTGGGTGGGTTTTGCTCTTGTCGGTGGTTTATTAATATTTTTTTGTTGTGGCTTGAAATTATTTGTTCTATGTTGCGCATACACGAGTAGCTTATTTTTATGGTATTCCTGTTGATAATTTTATGTAGCTTGTGGTTTTTTGGAATGTATCATTTAACTTCAGGAACTGCTGTCCTATGTTTGTGCTGACGTTTTTGTCGAAAGGTGGGTTGAACCAAGTAATGTGTCGTTGTGGTAAATATTTTAAAAAATGATAATTTGCTCCATTACTACATGTCGAGCACTTTTCGTACCATATTTGTATCAAACACGATTCAATACACAGCTCCGCACCGTTGAGCACTCTTAGACACAAAATGGACACTACGCCACAACTTAGACCTACTACTTTCCCAAATTCTACACAATAAGTCCCAATCCCTCCTCCTCAAGCTGTCATCTGACTCAAAATGGAAACAATGCAATGAATAATTTGACCAGCCATTTCTTTAATTGCAATCCCATTGGTCAATATGTTTCCAGTTGATTGACTATGACTTACTTTGAAACAAATAAATGCTTTCTTAAACTATCCCTACAATTTTTTGCTCCACCTCCATCCCTCCACACACACACACACACACACACACACACACACACAAATAATTATACAGTCAGTCTTCAATCTTTACTCTATTTCCCTCCCGCCCTCTTAATGCACATGCAGTCTCTCTCACTTCCCCTTCTCGCTCTTCTTTTTCTGTATCTCTCTCTCTCTCTCTCTCTCTCTCTCTCTCTCTCTCTCTCTCTCTCTCTCTCTCTCTCTCTCTCTCTCTCTCTCTCTCTCTCTCTCTCTTTCTCACTCTCTCACGTGTGTGTGTGTGCGTGCATGTGTGTGTGTTTGTGTGTGTGTGTGTATTTTACTCTCTCATTATTTCTCTTCCTCTTTCATCCTGTTTCTTGATATTTCTTTCCCTGCCTACCCGGCTTCACATAGTTTCAAAACTGTACTTTGAAATTATAAACCCTTCTCTAACTTTTGGCATTCTGAAATCGCATTTCCTGTAATAAATAAGACAAAAATGTCACATTCCTTATTTCATTGATTCTTTATTTAAATATCAAACATTCTTCAAACATTGAGCAATGTCATAAAATTGTCGGCATTCTTTGTTTTTTTGTTTTTTTTTTGGTGTTTTATTTATTTTAAGGACATATTACATAATAATGAATAACTACAAAAGTAATGATTGGATTATTTCAAACATTTGTTTGTACATTATCAAATGGGTATTCTAAGCCCATGCCAAATTCAGTGATGCCAAAAGTCCGGATTCACCGAAAAAAAATTTCGGGTTCCGGGCAACTTCCGTCAAATTCCGGTGAGGTTAAAATGTTCCGTGGATACCCCCCCCCCCCCCCCCCCAGTCACTACTAATACAAACACCACCAACACATCATTTTCATTACCACTACTACTGCAACCACCACATCATCATCATCATCATCATCATCACTACTGCCAGTACTTCAACTACAACCACCATCACCACCACATCATAGTGATGATGATGACACACACACAGACACATTCACACACACACACACACACACACACACACACACACACACACATATCAATAAATTGCGCTCACTGGATTCGTTTTCATGTTCACTTTCCTGTACTTGCCAATAATAGCTAATCACAAATACTTTAACCTCAAACTTTAGCCTCGTAGGTTTTTCAAGTTCCTGTTGATTTACTTATCACTAGATGCTATTTTAGCACACACTCACTCTCTCTCTCTCTCTCTCTGTCTCTCTCTCTCTCTCTCTCTCTCTCTCTCTCTCTCTCTCTCTCTCTCTCTCTCTCTCTCTCTCTCTCTCTCTCTCTCTCTCTCTCTCAAACACAAACACACACACACACTATAACCACCACCACCACATTTTCATCACGTCCACTACTACTACAACCACCACCACCACCACATCATCACTACCACTACTACTTCAACCATCACCACCACATCATCTTCATTACCACTACTACTACAACCACCACCACATCATCATCATCATCATCATCATCACTACCTGGGTGGGGATCCTGACCTCCCATAGTGGGCAGGGAGGTACATGCTGTGTCTTCTATCCCCCCATACCCGTTTCCCAATTGTTTCCTGTCATTGTCTTGGAATGCGATTACTTAGTTTTGTCCTGATCCTTGCCGGAGCTCCTTGGCTGGGAGGGAAACAGTCGAATGTATAGTTATAGTTTTGGGAGATGATATTTTTTTTCCTTGTAAATCATCTCTGTTATGCATTGTATTATGTTGAGTTTACATATTATATTAAATGATTGGTAAACATTTGAGTGTATTCCTCTTAGATGGGACCTGTGCTTGTGTCTGGATGAGACTTTTAGGTGATCTCAAACTAAGTGCATTGGTGGTCTGCTCTTGGAATCTACATCTGATCCCTATTTGTTCCCAGTTCCCCTATGTCTTACTTTTTCTTGGGTGCTTTTATTGTAATTCTATAACTTTTTACTATCCCATTTTCTTCCTTTTTACTGGCGCTGATATAACCTAAATGTGTTGCAAGCGCCGTAAAACCCTTAAAAACAAAAAACAAACAAACATCATCACTACTGCCAGTACTTCAACTACAACCACCATAACAACCACATCATAGTGATGATGATGACACACACACACATTCACACACAGACATACACATATCAATAAATTGCGCTCACTGGATTCATTGTCATGTTCACCTTCCTGTACTTGCCAATAATCTTCTTCTTCTAGGTTCCATGCCTGGTCCAGGCTTCGGATACTGCATGAATTATCTCTCTCCATTCCTCCCTGTCTCTTGCCTTTTCAAACAGCTCCTGGATTGTTAGGCTGGTGAAGCCCTTCAGTTGGTCTATGAGTGTTTTTCTTTGTCTCCCCCGGGCGCGTTTACCAGGTATTTTTCCACAACTTGCCAGGTATTCATTCTTATCTTTCCTTACCATGTGTCCGAAAAAGGATAGTTGTCGATCCACTATTAAGGGCATTAGTTTCCTTTGTTGGTATGTTTGTTTTAGCACTTCTTCGTTCGTTTTGTGTGCAGTATACGATATTCTCTGCATCCTTCTCAAGCACCACACTTCAAAAGCTTCAATGTTCTTTTGTGTTTCTGCATTTGTAGTCCAGCTTTCGCATCCGTATAACAAGATTGGCCACACGTAGCACTTCAAGACTCGGAATCTAATCCCGAACGACATCTGTTTGTTTTTCAAAATGTTTCCCAGGTCCATGAAGGCCTGTTTGGCTTGAGTTATTCTTGCTCGTATGTCTCGGTTACATCTTCCATCTGTTGTCACTATTGAACCTAGGTATTTAAAACTTTCTACGTTGGTAAGTTGCTCGCCGTGAATCGTTATATTGCAGGTGTTGTTGTTTTCGGGGTCCCTCTGTATTACCATGCATTCCGTTTTGGTGATATTCACTTCCATTCCCTTGGCTTCACTATCTACTACCACTTTGTCAACAATCCTTTGAAGTTGGATTTCTGATGTTGCAATGAGTACCGTATCGTCTGCGTATCTTATATTATTTATGTTGTGACCTCCCACTTTTATTCCTCCATATTATTTATGCCCCTCATGATTGTTTCTTGGTATAGATTAAACAGATCTGGTGAGGCAACACACCCTTGACGGACTCCTTTCTTAATAGGAATGGAATTTCCTGTAGAGTTTCCGATTTTGATAGATGCCTGCTGGGTGTAGTATAATGTTTGCATGAGTCTGAGGTCTTTCTCATCAGCGCCAATGGAGTGCAGTTGTTTTAGTATTTCTTCGTGGCGTACTCTATCAAAAGCTTTTTTGTAGTCGACAAAACAGAGGTATAGTGGGGTCTGAACCTGTATAGCTCTTTCACTTAAAACACGGAGGAGGTATATTGCGTTCCTTGTCCCTCTGTCAGGTTGGAATCCATATTGTTCTTCTGCGATTTCGGGGTTAATCTTATTCCTTAGCCTGTTGATAATTATACGCAACAGTATTTTGTTGATGTGGCTTATTAAACTTATAGTTCTAAAATTTTCGCATCTGACTGCACCTGCTTTCTTTGGTATTGCTATGAAAATAGAGTTACAGAGATCTTCTGGAATTTTCCCAGTATTGTATATATTGTTGAATAATATGTGAAGTTCATCAATTGCTAGATCTCCTAGGCTTTTTAATACCTCTACAGATATTTCATCAGGGCCTGTTGCTTTACCATCCCTCATTCGTTCCATGGCATGTTCAATTTCACTTTTGGTGATGTTTGGTCCGCTTAATGGTTCTTTGAATTTCAGTGGTGGTTCATTTCTATTTGGATCATTGTACAGTTCGCCTATGTATTCTACCCATCGGTTTTCTATATGTTGTTCTTCAAATAGCAGTTCCCCTTGTTTGTTTTGGATACAACTTCCTGCTGCTTTGCTTTTCCTTTTCCCTGATAGTTCTTTTATTCTTTGGTGAGCTTGTTGGGGGTTGGGTTTGTATTCTCTTTCGATTTCGCAGCATTTCCAGTCTAGATAGTTCTCGTGTGCCTCGATGCATTTGGATTTAATGTGGTTGTTCAATGTTTGGTATTCTGCAGACCCTCTGTTGCATTTTCGTCTTTCTTCAAATAGGTTTAGAATTTCATTTGTCATCCATTCCTTTTTGCTGTTTATTTGAGCTATTGGTAAATGCTTTTCTGCAGTTGCTTTGACACACTTTTGGAATATATCAAATTGTTTTTCACATTTTTCATTATCAGGTTCACTTTGGCTTTGTATCATGAGTGCATTTTCAAATTCTTCTCTCATTTTTGTTTGTATGCCATTGTCTTTGCATAACCTGTAATCCCTCTTTATTCTACCAGCTGTTCTCTGAATAGCTTTAAACTTTATCCTTATTGTACAAACAACTGGGACATGGTCACTGTCTACATCGGCGCCTGGGTAGGTTTTGCAATTTAATATGCCATTTCTGAATCTTGATGATACTGCTATAAAGTCTATCTGGTTCCTTGCTCTGTCCCCTGGTGATTGCCATGTCCAGGTTCTTCTTGGGTGTTGTTGAAACCAGGTGTTTGAAATCATTAATTTATTTGTTCTACACCAATCTGCCCAGATGTTTCCTCGTTCATTTCTGTCTCCGAGTCCATGTGGTCCGATTATGTCACCATCTCTGCCTCTGCCAATCTTAGCATTTAGGTCCCCCATTACCATAAGGACTTCTTGTGATTTACACATTCGTTTTGCTTTGTCTAGTGAATGGTAAAACTCTGTCATATCTGCATCTGTCGCCTCTTCTGTTGGTGCATAAACTTGAATAATATTGGTGTCAACTACAGGTCCTCTTAGCTTAACCAGCAAAACTCTGTCTGAGATTGCTACGTGCCCTTTGTAAAATTTGGTTGATTTTTGGTCTAAGATCATCCCTACTCCTTTTTGGAAAGAGGTTCCACCACTCCATATGATCTTATATGTCATGTTGTTTTCTTGTTTTGACATATAATAGCTAATCACAAATACTTTAACCTCAAACTTTAGCCTCGTTAGTTTTTCAAATTCATGTTGCTCTACTTATCACTAGATGCAATTTTAGCACTCTCTCTCTCTCTCTCTCTCTCTTTCTCTCTCTCTCTCTCTCTCTCTCTCT